>NC_081540.1:23073844-23118844 GCF_030273125.1 Centropristis striata
AAGAAATGAGGAAAATGGCTTAAAATATGTGAGTATTTTGAAGTCAGGGCTCAGATTTACAGCATGATTTTATTAATTTGTGGTTTGAATGGGAAAATTGTTGTTCTAAAGGTCCGAGTGTTTGGTCCGAGTGTTTGGCAGCCTTTTAAAGTCGTTGAGGTTTTTTTGTGTTGTTCTAACAGGTCTACGCTGACTACGAGAGCGACCCTCTACTGAGACAGGGCATCGAGTTCTGCTGCCGCCAGTTCTACATCCTCCACCGTAAACCCTTCATCCTGCAGCTGTTTGCCAGCGTGGCTCCGCTGCTGGAATTCACAGTAGGTCCACAAACTCCAACTTATGGCTGTTTTTAGTCTTTCTGCCCAATTGTGCTTCAGATTTGGAGCTGTGGGCAGTGTTTTTTAAGGGGGAGGTAGCAGGTCAAGAAGGGTTGGGGATCATCTGAAAGCTGGGAACCTGAAGATTAATGTGTGATGCAGCTCAGCACTGTGTTTCAAGTTTTTCTAAGCATGAATCTATGATAAAAATACATTAACGAAGTCCATTTCCATGCTAAATTTACAGCAATTTCTGGGTTGATACCATTTGTTCAACACATTTGGTGCTGAGTTTTCCCATTTTTAAAATCTAGATCTAGAAAAGATATAAATGGTGAAAACCTGTCCAGGATATTACATTAATGTACAAACCTTTGGAACACCATTGAAAAGTCCAAGTTGTTTTCAAAAAAGTATTATTATTAGATTATTTTGAGATTTCTGCATTTTCTGCGAGCACTTCTGTTCTGTAAACTGTCCAGAAACCCCCTTATTGTCAATATAAAACTGTAGCAATAAAACTACACATCCGGTGAATGCTCTAGGTTTGTGGTTTCATGAGGCTTTGATTATCCTAGAGGCCACAAGAGGTCATTTTTATAGTGAGGACAAGTTTGAAAAAAATGCTCTCAAACCACAAGAGTCCCAGTTTTCCAGTTATACCCAATTTATGCAACTCTGAGACTGTTTATGGACCTCAGTATGCAGAAGTGTTCAAATAACCCATTTTAATGCATGGGAAAAACTGTGTTTTTTTATTTTTTTATCTATGTTGTCAGCATAAAGTAGGCACGTACGTATTTAAAGAGGATAACTTACCCATCAAGCCCATTTTTATTCAGATATTTTAGGTCAGAGGTCAGTTTTTCCCCTTAAAAATAAAAACATAAGATAAATTTCGGAGCATTATTTCACCCTCTTCCGGACAAAAAAAATAAGGGATTATGTCTTCTAGTTTCTAGATGTCTGCAGCCTTTTGCTGCAACCTCCCAAAGAAAAAAATGAGCCAAAAAGTTGGATTTTAAAGAGGTTTAGGTGCATTTCTGCCACCTTAATTCACACATTCATTAATCGCCTTTTCGTCTTCATATTTCTGGATGCCTGAAGTTCTCCGTCTCTATCTTCCTTCCAGACCAGCACCAGTACCGGTCTGTCTAAAGGAGTGTCGGCTCAGTGTCTGTTTGACCTGCTGGTGTCTCTAGAGGGGGAGACCCAGGACGCCCTGGATGCTCTGGAGCTGGTGAAGGCTGAGAAACCTCTCCGCTCTCTAGGTAAACTGACACTTTTACCTGTGTATCGTGCCCTACAAAGTCTAACTGCAGTAGCTAGCAAAGGGTAAAACTGGGAAAAACTGCTTTAAAGTTTTTTAACGTGTTATAACTGGCCAGCCAAATAGGTTATAGGTAGGTAAGTGACACGACAATTATTTCTACATGTATTGATGATGTAATTTTTATGCTCAAAAATCAAGACAATTTCTTTGACCTTTGACCCCAAAAATGTAGTTACTGCATTGCTGTAAAAGGTTCTAAAAGTAATGATGATAAACAGAGTGCAATAACTATAATAGTCTTCTTTCAGCTTTTATTTTTATTTTTCAGTGAATAAACATTTTCAGATTGATTTTATTTATGGAAATCTTCTGCTAATACTGTTTCACGGTACTGTTTTTTTACCGTACAGATTTTTGTTACGGTAACGAGGACTTGGCCTTCTCCATCAGCGAGGCCATCAAGCTGTGTGTCACCGTGGTGGCCTACGCCCCCGAATCCTTCAGGAGGTAATGAAACACTGAGTTCATTTACTCAAGTACTGTACTTAAGTACAATTTCGAGATACTTGTACTTTACTTGAGTATTTCTATTTAATGTAACTTTATATTTGTAATCCACTACATTTTGAGGCAAATACTGTACTTTTTACTCCACTACATTTAGCTGACATACAAATATTATCAATTAAAAGTGATTAGACATTTGTTTTTTGAATGATACTTCATATTATAAGGGAGTGAAAATGAGCCCTATCTTTACAAAATGAAAACACTGCATCAATACAAATAATGCAATAATATATTGAGAATATATAAAACAATCAGAGTGCGGCCATTCTGCATAATGAGTACTTTTACTTTTGATAATTTAACCCTTGTGTAGTCCTCCAGTTGACTATACAGCCATGGTCCTCAGGGGTTTTCACGACTGCCTCCACAGTGAACAAACAAACAGAAACTAGGACATCAGACAAACATCAGGTTTTAGGACACGTAGAAAAAAAATTATTACCAACTTTTTTTTCACCTTTTAACTCATGACCAAAAAATTGATATATAATTTTTTCATTAGTATTGGTCAATTTTAGTCAAATTTACAAAATTAAGCCTCATTTCAAGAGACTTATGTTTTGAACACAATGTACATTTTCAGATGACAGAAAAAACAAATCACACCCAAAAAGGACCCCGTGACAGTACACTGGTTTTAGGACATGTAGAAAAAAATGATTGGCAACTTTTTTTTTCACCTTTTACGGCACGTGCCAGAAAATTGCTGAAAATTTCAAGCAATTCTATGAAAGTTAACCCTAATATTAATCGTATTTTGAAAATGACCACAGGAGGGTTATGTACATTTTGATCCTTTTGTATTTTTATTTCAGTAAGTTTTGAATGCAGGACTTTTACTTGTATTGCAGTAATTTCACACTGTTGTATTAAATGGTAAATGGACCTGCACTTATATATCCCTTTTCTAGTCGCTTTGCGACCACTCAAAGCGCTTTACACTACAGACTGCCCTCATTTACCACCATTCACACACATTCATACTGGTGGCAGAGGCTCCCCTAAACGGTGCCACCTGCCACCATTGGGAATTCATTCTCACACCGATGAACGCAGCATCAGGAGCAATTTGGGCGTCAATACTTCGACATGTAGGCTGCCATGGTCAGGGATCGAACCACCAACCCTCCGATCGGTGGGCAAACCGCTCTACCGACTGAGCCACAGCCGCCCCATATATTATGCCATAATAGTATATATTTATTAGTACTTTTACTGAAGTAAGGGATCTGAATCCTTTTCTCACCACCGCTCCAGTCTCCAGATGCTGATGGTGCTGGAGGCCCTGGTCCCCTGCCACCTCCAGAAGCTGAAGAGCAACACGGTTACCATGGAGTCGGCCTCGGCTGCCAGGGACGAGATCGCAGCCATCGCCGCTCTGGCCACGTCCCTGCAGGCCCTCCTCTACAGCTCCGAGACCCTCACCAGGTCTGAAAACGTCTGACAACTAGTTTTTTGTGTCTTTTTAGCTGCTTATAACTTAATCCTCACCTCCTCCACAGGCCCATGACCGCCCCCCAGATGTCCCGCTGTGATCAGGGCCATAAGGGAGGAACTACAGCTAACCACGCCATGTCAGGAGGGGTCAACACCAGGTCAGGACTACAACCAAACATTTTTTTTTTTTTTTAAACTTAAATTTTATTTGAATTTTTGCAGCTTTTACAGACATATATATATATATATATATATATATATATATATAAATTCACATTTAGCCTGCTGTTTTTTATTTGCGATCTGCTTAATACAGCATTAAAGTATATGCATCAGGTTTAATGTGTTTCAATTATATGGTTAAACCAGGGGTCGGCAACCCAAAAAAAAAAATATACAGTTATGGAGCCGCAAACTTTATTATGAGCCTTACAATGAAAATGAAACAGCCTATTGAGTCTAAATTACCCTACCAACAATACTAATAAGTCATTATGAACATTTATAAGCATGATTTTGTCAGAATGCGGCCAGGACCCAAAAGCAAATAAAAGGCTGAACACCGAAGAAATATCTCAGGAGATTTAGAATCGAAGGGAAACTAAAAACTAGACATGATGTTGGCAAAATTTAGAGCTTAAGATGCCAAGCCGTAGACTTCCTTAAACTATGGTGGACATTTTAGTTGACTAAAATGTAAAAAATAGCATAAAATGTAATGCCGTATATAAGCAACACATTTTTATAATTGAAGACTCCAACTTGCTTTAAGCCTACACCAACAATCAATGCATCCATCCATCCATCCATCCATCCATTCTCATCCGCTTATCTAGGGCCGGGTCGCGGGGGCAGCAGGATGAGCAGGGCATTCCAGGCGCCCCTCTATGTAAAGAAATATGAAAGAAATTTCATTTGGTATCATTTTTTGGTCACAGCCACAGGTTGCCGACCCCTGGGTTAAACAAAAGTAACACAAACAAACAATAAGTAATTAAATAATAAACTGTTTAAATGGAAATAAATACAATTAAATTAAGTGAAATAAAATAAAATAAAGATAACATGACTTTTATTGCATTAATATGGTCATGGCAGGTCTCCATCTGTTAACAAATCTATCTTTTTGAAGCCTCAAGGAGTAAGTTATTTGTTCCATGTGAAGATTTCCCACCTTCTCAATCCACATATTGTATGGTGGAGGGTTTTAACCATTTAACAGTGATACATTTAAGAGATGAAATCAGTAATATTTGTAAAATATGTTTTTTTTCCCCCTTCCAGTTATGTAATTTGGTATTAGTCCAAACATTACCATCTTGGATCTTTATTAAAACTTTTCTGGAATACTTTACCATGTGCATCAAAAACCTCTTCCCAGATTTTTTTCAGTTTAGGGCATGTCCAAAATATATGAATATGGTTACCAATGTGTGTCCCACAACTTCCCCAGCATTTGCAAATGTTTGACAGGCAGTAAGAATTGCAGAAAAAAAAATATTTCCAAAGCCGCCATTCCAGCTGTTGATATGTTATTTTAAATAATATAAAACATGTTTATCTCATTGCAATGTTTTGTTAACAGAGCCTGAAAATGTATTTTATTTGTTTTGGTTGTAGTTTATTTGTTTGTGTTTTATTTACCTTGAATATTTAAATATTTCTTTTCCACATTTCAATTCAATCCATCCATTTTCCTCTGCTTATCAGGGGCCGGGTCGCGGGGACAGCAGGCTAAGCAGGGCATTCCATTCCATTCCCTCTCCACAGCCAAATTAGCCAAAACTAAATCGATGCAACGATACTATCGTTTATCGTGATAGTTTCTGGGAAAATATATCGTCCTAAAAAATGTTCTTGTGTCAGTCCCAGAATAAACATTGTTTGTTCGCATGTGTTCAGAGACAACCTCCACCTGTTGGAGGAGGGCCAGGGGATGCCAAGGGAGGAGCTGGACGAGCGTATCGCCAGGGAGGAGTTCCGACGGCCCCGGGAGTCCCTCTTAAACATCTGTACAGAGTTTTACAAGCACTGCGGGCCGCGACTCAAAATCCTGCAGAACGTGGCCGGTGAGCCGCGCGTCACGGCCCTGGAGCTGCTGGACATCAAGTCACACATGAGGTGATGAGATTTATGCTGGGCTTACACCAAAAGATTTCCCCAGTCCCAGACTAAAAACTGAAAGTCTTTAGTAAATCTAGCTTATAGCTAAATTCTAGATAACACAATCACCAACCAATAGATGAGCGGGGGGAAGGTCCCCGGTTCCAGACCGGCCAGTAAAACCACTTCCACAGGAAAAAGGAACATCATAATAATGCTAGTAAGCTCAGAACTAAATAAAAATATAGTGATGTCATATATTTAGATTTTTGGGGCTGCTGTTTCTTAGTAAAGAGAGCAGTAAAGAGACCCAGTTAAAATGTATAAATAATTAAATAGCCTACATAAATAAGTAATAGATAATGGATGATTAATGTATGATTAACTAAATGAAAGTTGATAGAGCTGATAAATATCATTAGTTTATTAAACACATTAGAATTAAATAGGACATAAATGTATATCATGAATTAATTTCTAAATGTTCCTTTCCTTTATTCTTCCTTATATCTATTTTTACTGTAAAACAGTAACATTTCGTGTCAGAAAAACAGAAACCCTTTTTCAGCTTTGTGAGGGGCACATTTCATCAATGAAAGAAATCAATCACAGTGATCTCAGTGATTACTGGGGGCCATTTCTTTACACCTTTTTATTTACAGACTTTTCTTTTACATTTGCTTTTATGGTTTTGGTTATATGACACAAAAAGGTTTTTGTTCTTGATATTTTTATTTATTATTGATTTCTGTGAACCCAATTGCTGGATTTTATATCTGCATATCATCTTTTGCTGTCTAATTTATTGAATGTGCAAGCTCTATTTTCTGGTACAACTAAAGGTATATGTGTTTGGACAAATATAATGATAACAACAAAAATACCTCAAAAAAGTTTAATTTAAGAGACATTTTCCATGTTTTTCTGGATAATAACCAAAATCATTATTATTTTAAGTGTTCATTAAAAAAAAAAAAAGAACAAGAAATTTAAGAAAAAGGGTGGTCTAATAATTTCTAATTAATTTTCCATGACTGGTATAAAACAATCTGAGTGTGGTCATACAAGCACTTTTACTTTTGATGCTGATACTTTTAAGGGATCCTAATACTTTTTCCCCAACACTTGATTGTCATTGCACAGGGTAGTACAACGAAATTTGCCATCAACCCGTCCAAAACGTATAAAAAACACAAACAATATGACAGAGGTGAACAGGACAGGAAGACAGAGGTGAAAAGAGAGAAATACAGCACAACATGATGGGTAGTGATAGTCCACTGAAGCTGTGTGTTGTCTCCAGGCTGGCGGAGATCGCCCACGCCCTGCTGAAGCTGGCGCCCTACGACACCCTGACCATGGAGAGCCGAGGGCTGCGGCGCTACATCATGGAGATGCTGCCCATCACCGATTGGTCGTCGGAGGCCGTCCGGCCCGCCCTCATCCTCATCCTCAAGAGGCTGGACCGCATGTTCAACAAGATCCACAAGATGCCTACGCTCAGGTGCGCTCGCCCACAGGCATTATGCACCAGGTCTGTTGAATACAATCCCTCTTTTTCTCTGTCTCCCTGTGAGTGTATCGTGCTGTGCCGTCGCCGTGGTGTGTACAGTAGATAGACGGCTTCTTGGCACTGTCCTCTGTAGCGCTGCCTTCGTGGTGCTGTACCGTAAGTGCTGCTGTGACGTGTTTCTGTGCAGGTGCGCAAGGTGTGCAAGAGGAGTTCGATGCATACATGGGTGTGTGAGGATGTGACGATGGATCAGCGGCAGTGGTCTCTCTCAGCCAGCAGCCAGTCTTGTGTCATGAAAGATGATGCATGAAGTGACAAAATAATGCGTTGTTTAATTATTTAATTCAGGGGTTTTCAACCTTTTTTCAGTGATGGGGCAACCCTAACCAAAGCATTTTTGGTTGAAAAATAAAAAGACTTAAAAACAGAGTGCTGTGCCATCAGTGTCTGATTTATTAAACTTTGGAACTGTTAACACATACAAAATTTGAAACATTTGAAAAAAAAACCCTATTTTAAATGTTAATAAGCCATGACTTAATTTATTAGAAATATTTCTCATCACTAAAATGTAGCGATTCAAACTAATGTAGTATAAACACTGACAATATATTTAAAGCTATAAAATGAACCATAAATGTGCAAAACTTGTAAGTATGTCAATATGAAATTTAAAAGTGAGTTTTTGATCTAACCAGACACCCAGATATTTGTATTGTGAAACCCTTTCAATTCTGTGACCTGTTAAAGTGGCTAAAAATAGCCTATGAAATAAAATAGGCCAATCTTTTTCTGAAATAAATACATTTATATGAGGAAAGAATAACGAACATTACAAAATAACTAAATATGACAAACCCTAGTAAAGGCAGCATGTATATAGAAAGAAATTTTAAAAAAGAACTATATCGATATACGCAATATGGTCTAATTCTATATCACATTTAAAAACATATTGATTTATATCGATATATTGCCCAGCCATACTCTGGGTACTTTCCCAAATATGTATAAGGAATTACAGAATAAATGAATAAAGAAGTCTGTTCACCTCCTTCCATGACACCAGACTGAGTCCTGCTGGCTCAGAGGGAACACTGGTCCCTCCAGGATCTGTTGCTGCAGTGTTAAGCTGGCTATGTTTGTGAGCTTCGCAATATGTGTTGTCAGTCCGGCTTTAGATACAGTCATGAAGGTGATGGTTATACGGCTACCAATGTCTCTCTGATGGATTTCTTCTCTGCTTTAAGTAGGTTTTCATATTGATCTCATGCCACATTCAAGTCATCCCAGAAGATTCTCTTTTAATTTCCCTTTTATCCCACATGACACGAATGTGGCATTTGCGTTTTTCATCTATTTTTAAATTCATAAAAAATGTGCTTTTATCTGGGTGCGGGGTGGTGTTGTATGGGTGGGTGTTCTCCAGGAGACAGGTGGAGTGGGAGGCGGCCAGCAACCTGATCGAGGGGATCTGCCTGACCCTGCAGCGACAGCCAATCATCTCCTTCCTCCCACACCTTCGCTCGCTGATCAACGTCTGTGTGAACTTGGTATGGAAACACACACACGCACAAATCATTTTATATCTTTTTTTGAGTATTGGCATTTTGTGGCATTTTGTGTGTTGCAAGGTTCACGAAAACTAACAAAATATTACATACATTTTGTCAAAAAACACAGAAATGTCTGCATGAAAAACTGCTATAAAACTGTCAATATTAATTTTACACTTCAGTCAAAACAAGCAACCAAGGTTATTATAGTTAACGAAAACCAACGAAATAACGAAAACTAGAATTGAAAAAACATTTTCGTTAACTAAAATAAAAATAAAAACTAGTTTTTTTAAACAAAACGATAACTAACTAAAACTAACAAAAATTATAGTGAAAATGTCTTTCGTTTTCATCTTTGTCAACTTTTTCATTAATAATCCAGTGTTTCGATGGCCCCAGTTTACACGTGGACGCTTGCGGGTAAAAACAACAAAATATAGAAAGCATTTTCTTTATTTTCTGAGCCCACTAGATGGCACTCTATGTTCAACAAAGGACTAAAAGCACAATTATCTACTATTGCTTGAGCATTTTTCTTTAGACCAAGAGCACCATCTAGTGTGTTACGCTCAGTCTAGGGAGCCGAACCTAACATAAATAACCCACACCCAAACACGGTGTAAGTTTAGAGAAATACAGGTTTATTTACAACAACAAAAATGTGCAATTATATACAGTGAATTGGTGCGGTATCTACAAGTGATGAAGCGTGGCTTCAGGGTGAGCCCAAGCCTTAAATAACAAACAAAACACCGATCTATACTCAAGGGTCCGAAACTTTCTAATCCCTACTGAAAAGAAAAAGAAACAAAAATACAAGTACTGATCCTAACTCCCTAACCTAAATCAAAAACAGGAGAAAACAGTATTAAAGAAAAAGGCAGCTCACCCCTACTGCTTCCTTAAACACAGACACTCTTGCTCTGGTTTACCCAGAGCACACGCACACTCACAAACACTCTAGGGCCAACAAACACACTCTAACAATTTCAACACCAATCTTTCACAGTATAATTTTCCAATCTCAAACTAGGTAGATGCGTAAGTGATAGCACATCAACCCGTCCTCTGGCGTCACCGGTTTTTGCAGCCCCCGCCTTTGATAATGGCCAATCACTCGCTGCCACGCCAGGGATGCGGAGCCAATGAGGCGCGGGAGCCACACAATCTTTGGATGAGGACAGGATCACTCACTCTGCATGAAAGATTAACACACATGCACCTTCAGTGCAAATGAGATGACGGCAGCAGCCGTAACAAGTGGGCTCAGAAAATAGAGAAAATGCTTCATGAGGCTTCATTGGCACATCACTACTCATTAGGGCTAAGATGGATAAACCAAAGGAAATAAAAGCAAAATTTATTATGACCTCTTTGAATCTGGCACCCAACAAATACCTCATTACGAAAAAACTAAAACTAATAAAAACAAAACTAAAACAAAGCATTTTCAAAAACTAAACTAAAACTCTAAAACAAAAAACAACTCTAACCCTAACAACTCTAAAAAAAAATTAAAACTGTATTTAGAAACAAAAATTCACAACAAAACTAAAAGTAATGAAAAATCCAAAACTATTATAACCTTGGTGTGTTGTCAGGTGATGGGAGTCGTTGGTCCCTCCAGTGTGGCGGACGGGCTTCCTCTTCTCCACCTCAGCCCCTACCTGTCCCCCCCGCTGCCCTTCAGTACTGCAGTGGTCCGACTGGTCGCCCTGCAGATCCAGGTAGGCCTCAGTTTAACCTCTGGTCACAATAAGCAACACTAATAATGCATTGTCTCATGTTCGTTTTCTCCCATTTTTTGTCCCGTCCTAGGCCTTGAAGGAGGACTTTCCTCTCAGCCATGTGATCTCACCTTTCACCAATCAGGAGAGGCGAGAGGGGATGCTGCTCAACCTGCTCATTCCCTTTGTGCTCACTGTGGGCTCCGGAAGCAAAGGTAAAAGCTTTTTCATCATCAAGAATCAAGAAGCCTTTATTGTCATTGCACAATAACAGTTGTACTAGTTACAACAAAATTTGCCATCAACCCGTCCAAACGTATAAAACACACAAACAATATGACAGAGGTGAACAGGACAGGAAGATAGAGATGTGGCAGCAATTTTCTGCCACTCATCTTGTTGATACGAATACGAATACGAAAACTTTATTATCCACTGAGTGGAAATTCCTCTTTGGTTTCACCATAGACATGTCTCAAAACAAACAGAATAAATAGTAAAACAATAAAGAAAAACATTTCAAGGATAGAGAAATATAAAATAGCCTACAGCAATAACTGTACTTCACACAGCACCCATTCAAGTACAAAATTTCATAAAAGCACACCACAGTACAAATCAAGTTTACAAATGTAGGTCTAAGACCTGCCTTATTCAGAGAACCTGCTTTGCATGGAAACCCTCAGCAAAGGAAACGACAGAAGTAAACAGGGTAAATATCTACCGCATTCTGGTCTTATTTATAGCGTTGACAGCTTCTGGGATAAAGGACTTTTTGTACAGGTTCTTCCTTGCCATGGGTAGCCTATACCGCTTCCCCGAAGGTAAAAGCTCAAATTCGCTGTACATGGGATGAGAGGAGTCATTAATTATCTTCTCAGCTTTACTTCTAATTAATTCATCATAAAGACAGCTCAAATGTTTCTGTGGCTTCCCTAAAATCTTAGAGGCCATGTTCACTATTCTCTGCAGTTTGTTTCTTCATGTCCATGCTGGTCTGCAGATTGATCCAGCCGCTTTTCCAGGGCCGTCAGTCGCTCCTTGATTTGATCCAGGGTGCGGTTTGTGACCACAGTCTGAGTTCCGACAGGTCTGCCCAACGTATCAATCATCACAGGCTTTGGACAGCTATCACCGTTTTCTTTGTATCTCGATAAACCAGAGCAATGCCTAATCATATCAGCAAAAGCCCTGTTATCAAGGTTCCGAATAGATAGAGATCCTCGATGTCCTCCACGGAGAAAGCTGCCAGGCACATGACACGTCACCTCTCCATCATGTAGCTGCAAATGTCCCGTCAGGGCAGGAAGGTTCCCCCGAACCCCGGCTTCACGTCAAGAAGATTGTGTGAAATCCATGATTTTTTAGTTTTGAGAGCAGTGTAGAGAGTCTTCCAAAGTAAGACAGAAGACAAGACGAGACAAGAGGAGCGAAAAAGGAAAAAACACAGAGGGAGAGAGGAAAAAAAGTGTGACCGCCTCCTTCAGAGAGCCAGAGAAAGACTTAGTGCCATAAATGGACACCACCTTGCCCAACATTGTGTCCCTGATTGCAAAAACTTATAACAAAAATTGTAAATCCATTTGTACATATGTTTTCCTCTTGCAGATAGCCCCCACCTGGAGCAGCCTGAGATCTTCCTGCTCCTCCAGACGGTCATCAACATCCTCCTGCCTCCTCGGATCATCTCCACCTCCCGCACCAAGAACTTCATGCTGGACGCTTCCCCGGCTCACTGCTCCACCCCGGGCGACACGGGGAAGGATCTGCGCCGAGAGGGACTGGCAGAGTCTACCAGCCAGGCTGCATATCTGGGTATGAAGGAGAAGTTAGAGCATTTTATCACCTTTCCTACAATTCTACAATGTCATTTGGCAGACGCTTTTATCCAAAGCGACGTACAAATGAGAGTTAATACAACACAAGGAAGGATGAAGGCGAGAAAGATAGCAAGAGTAAGTGCCGTGGGTTCAGTTTGAGTCCATTAGGACACAAGTGCAAGATGCAAGAGCGGTCAGTGCGATACTTGTCGTAGTCGTCAGTGGAGATCAACTCTTTACTGAACACCTTCACTCTTGGTCTTCAGTCTATTCTTAAAGATTGAGAAGGACTCAGCGGAACGGATGGAGTTTGGCAGTTCATTCCACCACTGGGGCACTACAGAGGAGAAGAGTCTAGTTCCTCTTGCAACCCTCTTACCCTCTTCCCTCCGTCCCTCCCCCTGCAGCTCTGAAGGTGGTGCTGGTTTGCTTCGAGCGCTCGTTGGGGAACCAGTGGTATCGGCTCAGCCTGCAGGTGAAAGAGATGGCTCTAAGGAAGGTGGGCGGCTTGGCCTTCTGGGACTTCATCGACTTCATTGTCCGAACCCGTATCCCTATCTTTGTCCTGCTGAGACCCTTCATACAGTGCAAGGTAAAGAGTCTTTCCATCATTCGTTTGTCTAGTTACGCGCTCACAATGTTCATCTTCTTGACTTGTCCATGTATCTTCTCGTGTCGGTCCAGTTGTTGACGCAGCCTGCAGACTCCCAGGAGGAGATTACAGCACGTCACCACATCGCCGACCAGCTGGAGCGACGGTTCATCCCGCGACCTCTCTGCAAGAGCTCCCTCTTCGCAGAGTTCAACAACGAACTCAAGATCCTCAAGGAGGCTGTGCACAGCGGCTCCGGTCTGACATTTTTTCAGAAATCTTTGGAAATCTGTTTTGTTTCATGTTCTGAAATACGAGATGATTAACTTAACTTTTTGCCCCTACCGCCAGCTTACCAGGGCAAGACGTCCATCAGCACAGTGGGCACCTCAACATCAGCATACCGCCTCAGTTTGGCCACAATGTCGCGCTCCAACACGGGCACCGGCACCGTTTGGGAGCAGGACAGTCAACCGTCACGGCAACCCTCCCAAGACACGCTCAGCCGCACGGACGAGGACGACGAAGAGAGTCAGAGATGTTCTATTTTCTTTCACATCTGACATTTGTGGAAATTCAGAGTGAACTCATTGCCCTCCAACCTTCTCCCTGCAGATGACTCCATGAGTATCCCCAGTGTGGTGAGCGAGCATGAAGCCTTTTTACCCAGGATGATCGCACAGCGCCGCTTCTCCAGCCACGCCACCGGCTCGGCGGCCTCGCAGCCCGAGGCTCCCCGCACCACCATGCTGCCCAGCCACAGGTAGCATTGCCAACACGCAAACAAGCACAACTTTTAACTTTTCAGAATCAGAATCAGAAGCCTTTATTGTCATTGCACAGGGTAGTACAACGAAATGTGCCATCAAATTATTCCTAAACATTTCATCCAAATGGCTATAATTTAATGGTTTGATTCTGCAAACTGTCTTTTTAATTTAGAATTTCCTGTATACAGGATGTCCTGCTGTCGGGTATAAAGGACAGAGTTGAAGTATTTCTGTTGCCTTCGAGAAATGTTAATGTCCGATTCAAATCTTGCCTGCAATATGTAGAAATAATACCTTTCATATCCCACAACCACAGCCATTTTTTCTGTGTATATCTCTGTTGATTTCTAATGTTTTTGTTCAACAGTAGAGCAGCATTGTGACGTAGCTCAGACTCTCGGTAAGAATGTGTGTTGTGGTCAGAGCCCTGGCATCCCGGCCCGCTCTCCGGGCTCTTGGGTGGTGTTGGATCAGGACTACACTCCCTAAACTCCCGTTCTCCCCCCCCCCGCCCCCCTTTTTACAGTGAACCCAATGTGCTAGATGAGTCCCAGGGCCTTCTGCAGGAGGGTAACCTCTCTAGGTACAGTGGCCCTCTCTCTGTGTGTGTCCCGTTGGTGCGTTCTTGCATCTGTCCGCCAGTGGGAGGGGCATCGCCTCGGGACGGCCTCCTCTATTGGCCGCCTCGCCGTTGATCACTCATCCACATCCAATCAAATCGCCTCGGCCCGCCACACCTCCCTCACCCCCCCACTTACCTGTCTCTATCTCTTTCTGTGTGGGTCCAGTGTACCTTGTCTCTGTCCCTTCACCCTCCCCACTTCCTTTGAGCTCCACACTGACCCTCATCTTCTCAGCTCATCTGCTGTGCTATCCTAACCAGGCCCCCCTACCCCTTAAACAAACTAAAGAGGGCCCCCTCAGCCCCGGGGCCAGGGAGCTCTGCCTCTGTTTCTCCTCTGTGGGTCTTTACAGTTGATGTGCCATCACTATAGTCAGCCTCTCTCCCATTGGTGCCATGGTGTTTCATACTGTTTACGTGTCTATCAGGCTTCTCGCTGATCAAATTGGGCGTCCTACTCTGGATACCAATCTGTAGGGGCAAGGGGGAACTGGGGTGGCAACCACAACACAAGGACTTTTGTTCTTTTCTTTGTCCACAATCCGTGTATTATTCATTATTTCCATTTTCAATTGGCAATCAAAAATCAAATAATGAAAAACTGACTGGTTGGTTTATTTGTTTTTTATTGTAACATAAACAACTGAAAAATGCTTGTTTTTTTCATATTTCAATCTTAGGCTCAGATCAAAAATACGAAATGGAAAAACAGGCACAAGGACTGAATTCAATTTTTTTATATTTAATTGGTCGGGTTTACGTGACTCGGAAGTTTGACTGCGGTCAAGTCACGTCTTCTCCGTAGTCAAATCAGCCATCACTAACCCTAACCCATATTGTGATATTTACGGTAAATTCATGTAAACTGCTCCAAGCGAGCTGACATGAAGGATAAACACTTTACTGTCATTCTTTCTCACATTTTTCCCAGTATAAAATTCTTACCTGCAGAGAGGAGATGAAGTATTAATTTGACCACGTGAAATAATCAAATTGCATCACGCCGAAAATGTATTCGTTGTGACGACGTGCGGTTTTCAGTTTTCAGAATAAAGTGTTACACAACCAGGCCCAAATACCAGACAATATGGAAAGCCTTTGGATATAGACTGTATAATAAAATATTATATTCTGTTTCCAGTCGCTAATTTCACTTCAGGTTCATTCTAGAGGACCTCAGGTATCTTCTCACAAACTTACAGGACTTTTCACTGTGGAATATCAGTTTAAAATGCTTAACTGTACAATAAATATTCAAGTACTGTACAGTAAATATTCAAGTGCATTTTATTATGAATTTCAAATACATTTTCGGTGTGATACAATTTTATTTTTTAACATGGTTAATTTGGTAAAAGTTTTATACTGAAAAAAGTGAGAAAGAATGACAGTAAAGTGTTTATCCTTCATGTCAGCTCACTTGGAGCAGTTTCAATTACTTTACCATTAATATCAAAATACGGGTCACTACATTATATATTATTATTATTATTATTATTATTATTATTATGTAGGGACGGCTGGTTTGACTATGGTGAAGTGAATGACGGCTCACTTGACCACAGTCAAACTTCCGGGTCACGTAAGCCCGACCAATTAAATATTAAAATCAACTTCAGTCCTGGTGCCCATTTTTCCATTTTGTATTTTGAGCCCAATATTGTGTTATAATGAAAAACAAATAACAAAATAACCAGTCAATTTTTCATTTTTTGATTCTTGATTGCCAATTGAAAATGGAAAGAACGAATGATACACGGATTGTCCACTTTTGTCCAATTTTGCTTTTGATAAATCTGATCTAGCCGTTATTTTATGGCTGAACGACAAAATAATTCACACTTTTAAAAATAATTTAATGCACGAAAGGGGGGAAAAATCAGTTTGTTTTGTGAGCGTTGCTACTCCAGCCCCTACTATCCCTTGTTGTGTTTTTCAGTGTATGAATCATGGCAGCACTATTTTCTGCACTGTGATTGGCTGTCTTGTAACATACTGTGTGTGTCGTTGTAGTGAGTGGATGGGTAGAATAGCAGCAACATGTTGTCGTGGTCAGTGAACGCACAAAGCTGGAGATGCGGTGGCCTTTTCTCCATGGTGACGTTTTCCTCTGTGTGTGTGTGTGTGTGTGTGTGTGTGTGTTTGTGTGTGTGTGTGTGTGTGTGTGTGTGATTGGTTGTACCAGGGTCGCCAGTGTGCAGAGTGAACCGGGCCAGCAGAACCTTTTGATCCAGCCTCCGTTAGGAAGAAAGAGAGGCCTCAGACAGGTCGGACAAAATAATTATACGAAATGAATTACTGTTTTCTTTACATTTTTATTTTTATTTAGCATTGGCGTCAGCCCATTGGAATTTGTATTCAATTGTAAAATGAATCTTTATCTCTCTCTCTCTCTCTCTCTCTCTCTCTCTCTCTCTCTCTATATATATATATATATATATATATATATATATATATATATATAAATATATAAATATATATATATATATATATATATATATAAATATATATATATATGTATATATTAATATGGCATTAAAAAAGTCAACTAAAATGTGCATCAGAGATTTTGAATTTAGGAAAGTCTACAGCACGGCGCCTTAACCACTAAATTTTGTCAACTTCAAGGCTTTTTTCTAGCTAGGCGAGCTTATAATTCCAAATCTACTAAGATATTTCTTACGAAATCATATTAAACAAATGCTCATAATGGCCTATTAGTAATGTTGGTAGGCTAATTTGGACTGAGTAGGTTGTTTTATCTTCATTGTAAGGCTCAAAATAACACTTTTTCTCTTTTTTTGGCCAATTCCATGTCACATTTAAAAATATATATCAATATGTCGCCCAGCCCTAATCGTTGTAATGAACAGTGGAGTTTATGTTCATTTTGCATGAATCTAAAAGATCCAAATGTGATTTTCCTGTAGTTGCGGCGCCCCCTGCTGTCCATTCCAAAGACTGAACCACGTGGTCGATCTGGAGCGAGACTTTCTACGACCCGCAGGAGCATCCAGCCCAAGAACAAACCTCTGGGTAACAGCACATGTGCCTTCATCTGTGTGTGTGTGACTGAAGATGACGATGATGAAAGCACATGCTCATCTGTAGTCTTTTGATTCTGAAACAGGACAGTCGAGCGTCACTGAAACACTAACAGTCAGACTTACCCTGCACTTCAGATCAACACACAACAAGCCAAATCTAGCCTGTTAATACTGTTCCAACACAATCCTCCCATTGATGATGATTAATGTGTGTGTGCTGACTTGAAGTGAGCCATCCTCCCCGTTCACATCCTCTTGTTCCAATGCTGTTTGTTGTAGCACCTGTCACCAAACTGACTCTTCTCACTCTGTTCTGTCTCATGCCTTATGTTTCGAAATAAAGAAACTTTATTGGACTGTGAAGGTGAGACACAACCCTTAACGCTTCCTCTCCACCCTGCAACGGCCCGCCCCCTTTTAGCTGCAACCTCACCCAATAGGGCGCTCTGCATGTTTGTCTTGCATCCCCTCCCGGCCCCTGCCTCCCCCCCCCCGTCCTGTCCCGTCCCTGCCTCCACTCTTTTTGGTGGTGCTAATGTGTTAGCGAGCCGCTAGCTGGCACCGCCGTCTGTGTTTTTGACCACGTGTTTGTGCATGTGTGCCCACAGCGCACGGAGACCAGAAGAGGTCAGTGACCTTTACAGAGAATCAGGGCCAGCAGGGGGGTAGCAAGCCCCCGACTCCCAGCACCACCGAGCCCCCGGGGGACGGCAGGACGGCCAGTCTCTCCAAGTCCCCGACACTGGAGGTCCCCACGCTGTCCTCAGCCATGGTGACTGCAGACCTGCACAGCCCTGCTAACACACAGGTAGGAGCAGCAGAGGGGGGGCTTGGTCACTGTTGAAACAGAACATTAAGTAAAAAAAAACACAGAAATGTCTGCACGAAAAACTGCCATAAAACTCTATGTCCATATTATTTTTACACTTCAGTCAAAACAAGCAACTTACATTATTTTTCTGAATTTTAACTTGTTAAATGCTTTGTCAACTTGATAACAATAACATTTTCCATGGTTTTCTTGATAATAATCATTGGGTGCCCCTTCATACAATAAATTATGATGATGTGCCCTCTAGAGCAAGAAAATTTGCCCTTCTCCCCTGGTGCCTCCGTGGTTGAAATTACCTTATTGGCTGCCCTTGAAAATAGTTATTTAATATAATCTATAATACGGTATCGCCCAACTGTGAAAAATGTTATGTGAGGTTTTTGCTCTCATTTAGTTCTTAAAGTGTTCAAAATTGATGCATTTTACTTAAAAAGGTACACATTTTCTTCTGGGGAGGCATGGCCCTGGATCCCCTAGGTTTGGTTTAGTACCATATCATTAATGACTTTGATCTGGATCTCCTTTAACTTCATGCTAATTGTAATCAAGGATGAGGACTATTTTATCATACATGATGCATTAGAGCTTTTGCTTTTGTGGGGCCCCATGTTGTGCAGAATGTGCCCTTTTTATTTTTTCACCCCTGGCCTTCTAACAGTCTGAGTCCGCCACTGCAACTGAGGCAGGAAGGTAAACTGTTCTTTTCCCGACAGTCTGACTAACACAGTTTCTCTCTTCAGGTCCCTGCGGCCATCAGCAGTAAGGAGAAGAGGGAGCAGTGGGGCCTCCGCAGCAGCCTGTCTCCTCCCCCCTCCATCTCCCGCCCCTCCACCCCGACACCTCCATCCCGAACCTGCTCCCCTCTGCCCCTCTCCCGCACCTCCTCCCCCCTCCCTCCTCCTCTCCCGGTGCTGGGCTCGGCGCCGGCCCCCGGCCCGCCACCGCCTCCACCTCTGCCTCCCGCCCCTCTCCTGCCCCCGCCACCGCCGGGGCCCCCCAGGATCAGAGAGAGCCCCGGGGACGAGGACACCACGGCGCTCCTGCCGCGCAGCGACACCCTGCTGCAGCTCAGCGAGGACGACGGCACGGAGAACCCGCTGCTCACCCCGCTGCTGGCTCCTCCCTCGCCGCGCCGCTCCCCCCGCCGGCTGCCCCTCCCCCTGTCCCCCGTAGACCTGGACCTGGACGAGTCCCACGTTTGAGAAGGACTTCCATTTTTCTATCTGTAGCCAAACGCCATACAAACACCTGCAGGGTTCGGACAACAGGGAGGCTGTGCTGCATCTCAAAAACACAGATTTAGATTTTAGTGACTGACAATCTAAAGGTGCATAGTTTAAAAAAAAAAAAGGGAATGTGGCTTCTTCTGTTCTCCACACTAAGACCTGGGCTTCATCTCTGAGACCAAACTGGACTTCACTTCCTCCCCGTCTCTGTACGTCTCTTATTGTATCTTCTAAGTGTTGAATATCAACCTGAAAAATCTGTAAGGCGACACACCCTGAAGGTTGAATGTATATTTCAGCAGCAATCTACCTTATTCTCTCCTCATCATCTGAGATTAAAGATCTATTTTTAATTTTATTGTAGATTTAACTATAAAAGCTCAAAGATTGCTATTTAAGAAATTTCTTCAAATATTGTAGATTGAATGTCTATATATCTGAAAAAGGAGATGTTATTACTTGTACAAAGTTGTACTTTGTACTTGTACAAAGGCTATAAAGCAGAAGAAACTTGTATTAACAGTATATTAAGAGCCATTCTAAAGCTATGGGTGGTATAAGGGCCTTTATTTTAAATGAAGCAGGGGAAATATATACACTGCAAAAAAGGTGTCTAAAAACAAGATAAAAACACTAAGTCTAAGGGAAATGTATTGAAAGATAATTTCACTTGACAAGATTTCTTGAAATAAGATTATTAAATCTAGAAATAAGCATGTTGAATGCTTAAAATAAGGAATTAGTTGGAGTTTTTTTTGTCTTTTTGTGTCTTTTTGGTGTTTTTTTTGTCTTTTTGTGATTTTACGTCTTTTGTTTCTTTTTTGGTCATTTTGTGTTTTTTTCACTAAATGACCAAAAATGTACAAAGGAGATAAATTAAAGCTGCAGAGTGCACTTTTTTTGGTGTTTTTTTTGTATTTTTGTGTCTTTTTTTTGGGTGATTTTTCGTCTTTTGTGTATTTTTTGGGGGGTAATTTTTTGTCTTTTTATATCTTTTTGTGATTTTACATCTTATGTGTCTTTTTTTGGTCATTTTTGGTCCAAAAAAACACACAAAATGACCAAAAAAAGACACATAAGACGTAAAAATGTACAAAAGAGATAAATTAAAGCTGCAGGAAGTGATGAACTGGCCTGAGCAGCGTGCACTGCAAATTATTTGTTTCTTACCAAGATAAAAGAAACTTAAGATTTAGAAGTGTTAGATAATTTATCTTGTTTTAAGAGTTAATTTCTTATTTTAAGCGTACAACATGCTTATTTCTAGATTTAACAATCTTAATTTAAGAAATCTTGTCAAGTGAAATTATCTGTCCATGCAGCAAGATCATTTCCCTCAGAATTAGTGTTTTTATCTTGTTTTTAGACACACCTTTTTTGCAGTGTACAAAACAATATATGTATTTTAAACATTTAATGTGATTATATGAAAGAAATGAGAAATCTGGTTGTTTCTACAGCTCTCGGTACTATAATCATAATGTGAAACATACAGTATATCCCATTAACTGTTTCTGCAGTGTGTATTTGTGCTGCTCGGTGTTTCAGCAGAATATTTCATTTCTAACCAAAGATGGTTTCTTTCTTTATCCTGTCAGCTTCAAATATCAATTCTGAAAAGAATTGAACACATAGAAAAGCCGTCTCGATGTTGCAGTTGCGTTGTTTTTGTGTCTGTGATGTCTCGTGCTCAGAACGAGACTCCTTTTATTGCAGTGATGCAGTAGATAGCTGTTACCTCATCGCTCATGTCATGCCTTAACAGAGAAATATTTACGCGTCTGTCTGTTTTAAAATGAATTTATTGTGTCTGCTGAAAACATCATACCTCCTAAATGTCCTCATAGAGTCTGGATATCCAGTAACGTCACTATTTATTTTCAAAGATTTTAATTTTACCCCTTTTCATAAATAAATATAATGTTAAATAACTAACTAGAGGATCAATATGTGCCATAATTTACACCAACGCACTGTGAGTGTTTTATTTTTGGCTGCTTCTGTATTCTTCTTTTGAGTAATTGTGTCACACTTTGTGAAAATATTGTCATTTGTCAACTTATACAGTTAAAATAAAGATCTTTATGCAGATATTTCAACAAATATTTCACAAAAGCACATATTACTCTCCTGTATTTAAGATCCATGTTACTGTAATACTTGTCTTGTAACAAATTCTTTAGTTTTTCACAATGCAAAACATATCTATCTCAAATCAGAAACACACATTTCTAGTCTTTAAATAAATATAATTCAGTGTTTTGAGTCACAGGGCCATTGGACTGTTGAGTTCCCTTTAAATGTAATGTGTCTGTCAAATTATGTCTTCTTTGTGCAGATGTAGAATGAAGCTAGAGTTTATGAGATTATTTCTGGAATATCTAAATAAATGGATATTGTTTACAATGTTTTTCAGCTTTCGGCCCATTGAAATAAAGGCTATGGAATTGTGTTAATGAAGTTTAACTTTCGGATTATTTCACGTTCGATCCTGGGCTTGTAAGTACAGAAAACCATATCTGTAGTTGCACGATTTTCCTTTTTTAAACGGATCAAACAAGGATTTATGTTAAATTATATACTTTTCTTATAGACCCAGACATCGGTGGGCAAGTATGGAGGAGGAGCATAACACAAAGCTCTGGAGTGTCTGGAAGTTCTAAATGCCCCAAATACTCTCATGTAAATGGTCTTATTACACTCAGTTGATACATGTAGTAGGGTGACTTTTCAGAAATAACAAAAAAACACCATATATAGAGTATAATATGGCCAGAAATGACAGAAAAACACCATATTTTGGGATGTCCAAAAATGGCCCCCTGAAAAAAAAGTCATACTATAGCATGTCGATTTGGGGCAAAATTGGACACATTCTAAAATGCCAAAAACTGCTTAAAATGGGTCAATTATAGTCTGTTGATACATATTAGAGTATAATATGGCCAGAAATGACAGAAAAACACCATATTTGGGATGTCCAAAAGTGACCCCCTGAAATAAAAAGAGTGGACAGGAAGCTCTTTCAGCTGCTCTTCAATGGCCACCTGCCAATCAACACAAACAAGGAGAGAATGTTAAAAAGGAGAGATATTAACACCAATACAGCAAAGATTCCTCTCTGTCTAAAAGAAGATCGACACGTTACAAATAGCTATATTATATATAAATAAATAAATATATATAAACTCATTTAAATATTTATTTACATATACAACTTCATAAAATTAATAATCCTCTCAAATGTAGTGAGTCATTATATATAAATGTAACGAGGCTAATTGTACAGAAATATTGCAAATAGAGTAAATGTTGTTTCTTGTATTATAATTACCCAAAATCTGTATATAGTGTTCTTACCTGACATATTATCCTCTTTAGTCTGCTTGTGGAATGTTTTTCATTAAGCTCCTGTAGTTCATGTCATTTCTGATACCCGGCCTCCTGTATCCCAGTCAGTGGCCTTAACCACTGTACTATCCATCTTTCTATACTCGTATGTCTCTAGATGAAGGTGTCATTAATTACTTAAACTACTAGTTAATTTAAAGTGAACACATTTGTAATTATTTCACTATTTATTCAGTTATTTCACTATAAAATCATTTATTTCATGGACCTGTGTTGCAGTGCGCCATGAATTTATTTCATCTGTCAAAGTCACCCATCAAAGTCAGTGGGCGGGACTAACGCTGATCTGGTCTGAAGGAGATCAAGTTAGATTGACCGTCAGTAAATGTCCGTCAGTATGTTAACAGGCTGGTTGAGAAGAGGCCTCTGGTCTCAGCAGCTGATGTCTCCATGGGAACCTTTATATCTCACTCCTTAAAGTTTACAAAGTCAATTAATTCATCCTAGCTGTCTGTCGCTAGCGTCAGCCGCTAGCTTTCTGTAGCCGCTAGCCGCTAGCTTTCTGTAGCCGCTAGCCGTTAGCCGCTAGCTTTCTGTAGCCGCTAGCCGCTAGCTTTCTGTAGCCGCTAGCCGTTAGCTTTCTGTAGCCGCTAGCCATTAGCTTTCTGTAGCCGCTAGCCGTTAGCTTTCTGTAGCCGCTAGCCGTTAGCCGCTAGCTTTCTGTAGCAGCGAGCAGCTAATTGACTGTAACCTTCACCTGTCGGAGTTTCACCTCCTGCTGTGTGCTGAGCTGTACCACTGACTCAGAAGAAGCCCTGCAGGCTCCAGTTATTGGTGAGTTTAATTCTAGTTTTATGTCATTATATAAATTATCAGTTATTAGCACGCCCGCTGATAGGGGGGGACAAACGGGTCTGCTGTCCCGGGCCCAGGGTAGGGGGGGGGGGGGGGCCAGAACTGGGCCCTCATTAAATTATGGAATGATTAAAAAAATAAAATGAAATAGGCCTATTTGTGGAAAAAAAATGTAATATTTATTTGAGTTAAAAGCTTTTTATTTATTTTCTTCCTAATTGTCCTTGAACTAGTGGTCAAGAACCCCCCCCCCCCAACACAAAAATGGTTTGGCCACTGATCAAACTTTGATGTTGCCGTTTGATTTGAAGTTCGCTCAAAATGTCCGGTAAACACAAGTCTGGTGCTCAGAAACGGAAAGAAAAGAGAAGACGAGAAGAAGAAAATGGAGGCCTTATTTTATGAACAAATATTTTTAAAAAGGTGGTGAGGTGAAGCTGGGACTAGTAAAGTGAACGTAGAGCAAGGTAAGAAACAGCGCAGCCAATGTTTACAGCCTTGTGACGTCACCTAACAAGCTCTAATGTTAACGTCCATTAGCTTGTATGAAAGCCTGACACAACACGTTATCTTTGACAGAAACTAAGTTTGGTAGCTCCGTCAGAGAGGATGAGACAGAGAGGAGAGATCCAGCAGCTGGCAGGTGACAGAGAGAGTGATGCGGGAGGAGAGGAGGGAGAGAGAGAGAGAGTCATTTATAGTTTATTTATTTATTTAGTCAGTTATTTTCCTGCTAGTGTCAGAATTCCAATACATATGAAGAGTGTATTTAGCAACAGCGCATGTGTAGTTTGTTAATCTTAACCATTATTGTCTCTTGTCAAAGAGAGATGTGAGGAGAGGAAGAGCAGAGGAGAGGAACAGGAGAGAATGTTTTTGCTTGCAATGTTTTAATTAATATTTAATTTATTTTAAAGAATAAAATAGATACATAAAGCTCATTGCACAAATAGGCTATCTGCAAAAAAGGTTTTTGTAAATCAGGGATATTATACTTGAAAGATGGGAATTAGCCCCTTATTTCAAAATATACACTCATAATCTGCAGGGTAAATAGCTGCACATTTAGTCATGGCTTATAAAGAAAGAGGAGAGGAGAGGAACAACAAGAGAAAAGGAGAGATCTGGGCGGGGGCCCATCTAAGATAATCTCGTCCTGGGCCCAGGCAAGACTGTCAGCTGGCCTGGTTATTAGCGTTCTCAGTAGTTTGTTGTCTGACGTTATTAGCAGCTAATGCTGCCTTCGATGCTAACGGGAGCGAATGGAAGAAGATATCACTTCAATCATCAGATAATAACTACTATTTACATTTAATTATAAGTAATAGAGAAGTGTTATAATTCATTGTGACAAAACATTTAATCAGAAGCTGTCTGTGTTTGTAAAATAAAGCTTCACCGTTTTAGTTAGATACAATTATTATTATTCTTATTATTTCAAATCAAATCAAATCAAACTTTATTTATATAGCACTTTTCATACATAGAAATGTAACACAAAGTGTTTTACAAAAAAAAAGAGAATAAGAATTAAAAACAGACAATAAAATGACAAAACCCACCCCTCCCTCCCCCACATACACATCTGTATGTACACACACGCACACAAACACACACTCAGACTCACACACACGCACATAGACACGCACGCACACAAACACACACTCAGACTCACACACAGCACATATTGATAGACAGTGTAGAGACATGGCAAGGCTCCGAGGATCCACATGAGGAAAAAGCAACCTGAGGGAGCATCCACACTGAGAGGAGGCAGAGCCCACAGCCATAGAGGACCCGTCACAGAGACCACCAGGACCCGGGGAGACCACCAGGACCCGGGTAGACCACCAGGACCCGGGTAGACCACCAGGACCCGGGTAGACCACCAGGACCCGGGTAGACCAGGGCGGACTCCACACATGGTGCAGAGCTGCCTAGTCCCCCGGTCCCAGGGAGTCTCCAAGACCACATCCCCACGGGCAGACCCATCACACCCCCCAGTGAGGAGGCCCCCATGAGGGACCACTGGAGCTAAAAACTAAAAGACTAAAATACAACAGGACAAGATAAAAACTAAAAGACTAAAAGACAACAGGACAAGATAAAAACTAAAAGACAGCAGGACAAGATAAAAACTAAAAGACTAAAAGACAACAGGACAGGATAAAAACTAAAAGACTAAAAGACAACAGGACAGGATAAAAACTAAAAGACTAAAATACAACAGGACAAGATAAAAACTAAAAGATTGATGTCATGATGACTAAACTCACCATTTGACCAGTTAACTATAAACTCAGCCACGATTTAAAGTGTTGAAATGTGCGTGATTATAATGTCTGTGTAATTAAAGATTATCACATTTCAACATGGTTCATAAATAATGTAGTGAGTTGTAATTATCAGTTTAATAACAACTATAAATATCACAATAACTAGGATTAAATTACTCATTAATTTAACCAGTCTGCAGTTTTTATTACCATGCCATCTCCTTGGCTCTCTCAAAGTTTGTATTTATTATATTTTATTTCCTTTATATAATTGTATTAATCATTGTATTTGATATTGCATTTGTTACATATTTCTTTCATATATTTATTTTATTGAGTTTAAAGATTGCAATGCCCTTTAAGAGGTGAATTGTGCCCTCTGCAGGTCAAAGTCTGTATTTCAGCACCATTATTCCACAGACAGAGTTAGAAGTGATTTCCACCTTTAATGCTTCTCAGAGAGATTTTACTGAGTGAATTCTGCTCCCTTCTGGTTTAGTTTATATTCAGAGTTCAGTCCCCTTGAGGTTTTAGTGTTATATTGTTTTTTTATGGTACAATTGTGGTTTTAAATATTTTATTCAAGGTGAAAGCAGATTTTTGGCTGATTTTTGTGTCAGCCAAGTTCAGACACATTTACCATATTTCAATAATGAATTAATGTATTTATAAATGTACTTACCTTTTCCAGAAACATGATTTTACATTATATTGTTTAATTTAATTAATTAATTAATTAATTATTTATTTACATTTTTACTTAGCTTTTATAGACAAAGTTTCTTAGATTTTATTCATTTTTATATTAATATATTTATTTTGACCCTTTACAGAGACCTTACATTGTTACATTGTATTACTGAATTGCATTTACTCTTCCTGTTTACTCAGATTAAATCTGATGTTGACACCGTTAGCTGGCCCAGTAACCCTGAAGGAAGGATGGACTCAGTGTGTCTCTGTGTTTCAAACACTACAAAACCTTTCTTAACTCCTATTTTCTTCTTTTTCATTCCAGATGGGCGGATTGATTTCAATGTACTTCCCAGCACTTCACTCCAAACGGTAAGATTTGTTTTGGTTATTTTATCTTTCTTCTTTCTTCTTGACTCTTTTCTTCTTCTTCATTCCAAATGGGAGGATTGGGACACACACACACACACACACACACACACACACACACACACACACACACAGAGACACAGATGGACACAGACACATTGAAATCATGCAATATGTTTTTATTTATTTATTTTTGACAAATAATCACTTCTGTAACATTTAAAAGAAAGACACTTCTTTTACATTTAGAAATGAATCATATCACATTTGTACTAATAAACAAATGTTAATTTTTTAACAAGTCATCACACCTGTAACAGTTATTAAACAATATTTGAGTTTAAATTTCCATGTAATTTCACTGAAAACATCTCTTTTCTTTAAACTTGTTGCAGTGTGGTTTTTACTTGTTGCATTGTGGTTTTAACTTGTTGCAGTGTGGTTTTAACTTGTTGCAGTGTTGTTTTAACTTGTTGCAGTGTTGTTTTAACTTGTTGCAGTGTTGTTTTAATTTGTTGCAGTGTGTGGTTTAACTTGTTGCAGTGTGGTTTTAACTTGTTGCAGTGTGGTTTTAACTTGTTGCAGTGTTGTTTTAACTTGTTGCAGTGTTGTTTTAACTTGTTGCAGTGTTGTTTTAATTTGTTGCAGTGTGTTTTAACTTGTTGCAGTGTGGTTTTAACTTGTTGCAGTGTTGTTTTAACTTGTTGCAGTGTTGTTTTAATTTGTTGCAGTGTGTTTTAACTTGTTGCAGTGTGGTTTTAACTTGTTGCAGTGTTGTTTTAACTTGTTGCAGTGTTGTTTTAACTTGTTGCAGTGTTGTTTTAATTTGTTGCAGTGTGTGGTTTAACTTGTTGCATTGTGGTTTTAACTTGTTGCAGTGTGGTTTTAACTTGTTGCAGTGTTGTTTTAACTTGTTGCAGTGTTGTTTTAACTTGTTGCAGTGTTGTTTTAATTTGTTGCAGTGTGTTTTAACTTGTTGCAGTGTTGTTTTAACTTGTTGCAGTGTTGTTTTAATTTGTTGCAGTGTGTTTTAACTTGTTGCAGTGTGTGTTTTAACTTGTTGCAGTGTGTGGTTTAACTTGTTGCAGTGTGTTTTAACTTGTTGCAGTGTGGTTTTAACTTGTTGCAGTGTTGTTTTAACTTGTTGCAGTGTTGTTTTAATTTGTTGCAGTGTGGTTTTAACTTGTTGCAGTGTGTGGTTTAACTTGTTGCAGTGTGTTTTAACTTGTTGCAGTGTTGTTTTAACTTGTTGCAGTGTTGTTTTAATTTGTTGCAGTGTGTTTTAACTTGTTGCAGTGTGTGTTTTAACTTGTTGCAGTGTGTGGTTTAACTTGTTGCAGTGTTGTTTTAATTTGTTGCAGTGTTGTTTTAACTTGTTGCAGTGTTGTTTTAACTTGTTGCAGTGTTGTTTTAACTTGTTGCAGTGTTGTTTTAATTTGTTGCAGTGTGGTTTTAACTTGTTGCAGTGTGTGGTTTAACTTGTTGCAGTGTGTTTTAACTTGTTGCAGTGTTGTTTTAACTTGTTGCAGTGTTGTTTTAATTTGTTGCAGTGTGTTTTAACTTGTTGCAGTGTGTGTTTTAACTTGTTGCAGTGTGTGGTTTAACTTGTTGCAGTGTTGTTTTAATTTGTTGCAGTGTTGTTTTAACTTGTTGCAGTGTTGTTTTAACTTGTTGCAGTGTTGTTTTAATTTGTTGCAGTGTGGTTTTAACTTGTTGCAGTGTGTGGTTTAACTTGTTGCAGTGTGTTTTAACTTGTTGCAGTGTTGTTTTAACTTGTTGCAGTGTTGTTTTAATTTGTTGCAGTGTGTTTTAACTTGTTGCAGTGTGTGTTTTAACTTGTTGCAGTGTGTGGTTTAACTTGTTGCAGTGTTGTTTTAATTTGTTGCAGTGTTGTTTTAACTTGTTGCAGTGTTGTTTTAACTTGTTGCAGTGTTGTTGAAGTTGTTGCTTTGTGTTTTAACCAACCCTAACCCTCCAGCGGTGACAAACTTTTTTTTTTAAATTCATATTCAACTGTTTATTTTTATGCATCCAAAAGGAGAAAAAAAAGTATTTCACCATGTCAGCTTTTGGTGGGTGTGACCGGCTGCTGTTACCTGTACTGCTTTTAGACCAGAGCTGGTGCCCAAAGAACCGGCTCCAGCCCAAAAAAAAAAAGAGTTCATGCTGCTTCAAAATCCTAACCCTAGCTGAACCTAACCCTAACCCTAGCTGAACCTAACCCTAATCCTAGTTGAACCTAACCCTATATGAACCTAACCCTAATCCTAGCTGAACCTAACCCTAGCTGAACCTAACCCTAACCCTAGCTGAACCTAACCCTAACTGAACCTAACCCTAATCCTAGCTGAATCTAACCCTAGCTGAACCTAACCCTAATCCTAGCTGAATCTAACCCTAACTGAACCTAACCCTAACCCTAGCTGAACCTAACCCTAACTGAACCTAACCCTAATCCTAGCTGAATCTAACCCTAGCTGAACCTAACCCTAGCTGAACCTAACCCTAACTGAACCTAACCCTAATCCTAGCTGAACCTAACCCTAACTGAACCTAACCCTAATCCTAGCTGAATCTAACCCTAGCTGAACCTAACCCTAATCCTAGCTGAATCTAACCCTAACTGAACCTAACCCTAACCCTAGCTGAACCTAACCCTAACTGAACCTAACCCTAACCCTATATGAACCTAACCCTAATCCTAGCTGAACCTAACCCTAGCTGAACCTAACCCTAACCCTAGCTGAACCTAACCCTAACTGAACCTAACCCTAATCCTAGCTGAATCTAACCCTAGCTGAACCTAACCCTAATCCTAGCTGAATCTAACCCTAACTGAACCTAACCCTAACCCTAGCTGAACCTAACCCTAACTGAACCTAACCCTAATCCTAGCTGAATCTAACCCTAGCTGAACCTAACCCTAGCTGAACCTAACCCTAACTGAACCTAACCCTAATCCTAGCTGAATCTAACCCTAGCTGAACCTAACCCTAACTGAACCTAACCCTAACCCTAACCCCTCAAGGAGGCGCTATAGCTCCCTGCGCTCCAGAACCAACAGGTTCAGGAACAGCTTTTTCCCCTCAGACGTCACCCTCTTGAACTCTACACAGAGGTGACCCACCTACTGTTCTGTAATCTGCCCACATTCATGACTATTTTTGACTATTTATTGCCATCCATTCATCTACCTGCACTGCTGATTTACTGTACATTCTTTACTGTATATTTCTATAACATATTCATTCACTGTATATATCCTAGTATATTCAATTAATACCTGCACTATATTTATACACTGGATATATACATTTAGGGTTAAAAAAAAAGGGTTTCGCAGTAGGGCTGCCAAGATTAGTTGACTAGTTGACTAATCGTCAACGATTAAAATTGTCGATGATTAATTTAATAGTCGACGCGTCATTTTTTTTTAAAATCTGTTTTTCGCTGAAAACTGCTGCAGCACCTTCCACTGCCGCGTCTCCCTTTCTGTCCTTGACACACATGCGCAGTAGTGATAATCGGGGTCAGCCGCGATGTCACCGGAAGTTATACCAGACGGGCTCTGGTATCATGGCAACCAGGCGGCAACGGAGCTCGAAGGTGTGGGAGCATTTTAAGAAAAAAGATAAAAGTGTGCAATGTAATGTGTGCAAAATAGAGCTCGCCTTCCACGGCAGCACAACGACCATGCACGAGCACATAAAGAGGAAGCACGTTGTGGCTTATGACGATGGAGACGAGGGACCATCGTCTCGGTAAGCTAACTGGCTAGTTAGCTGCTAATATTAGCGTAAACAAACGCTTACAACGTTACAGTGATGTGCTTGAATAGGAAATGTGGTAACGCCACTTTTATCTAACGTTATGTTTCAGTGTTAAAAAAAGAACGTTCTTCTTCAATGGACGACTTTGTTATAAAGCCAGCTTCATGCACACCTCAGCAAGCAAATGTCCTGACTGAGTCCATACTGAAAATGTTGGTGACGGACATGAGACCTCTGTCCATGGTGGACGATGAAGGTTTAAAGAGATGATTAAACAGTTCAACCTGGATTATCATGACAACTACCTACCAGGCAGATCCCACTTCACCACACTGATGGAGAAGAAATATCATGCAACCTTTGATAAGGTCAGTCTCTCTTTCTCTCTCTATTTCAATTTGATATATTGGCATGAGTGTATTAAAACAATATTGCCAAAGCAACAATAACACAGTAAAGTAAACGAGTTAATAAACAAGCAACATTCAAAGACATACAAGTTAAAAGATCATAGATCTCTCTCTCTCTCTCTCTCTCTCACACACACTCACTCACTCACTCACTCACACAATAGCAATTTAAGAATTCATCATGGCTGAGGCATGCAATGTAATTTTTTGTTTTTGTTTTATTTTACTTATATTTTGAATGTTTATTATTTAACCTACTTAACTGTATATGATAACTGAATTATTGAATTGGCAAATCAATTTAAAGCTTGATGCATAAACTGACAAATATTGTTTATAATGAAAACAGAATACTGTATATAATTTTCTTCATAATGCTTACTATTCTTCCAAATCATGTCTTTAAGGTAAAGGAGACCCTCAGGGGTGTCAACAGTTTCCTCACACTGACTGCTGATGTGTGGACCAGTCGTGCAACAGAGGCTTACCTTGGTGTGTCTTGCCATTTCCTGACTGAAGATTGGAAGATGAAGACCCTCAACCTTTCCACCATGCCTCTTGAGGAGAGGCATACTGGTGCAAATATAATGACATGGATGGAAGAGGTTTTAGCAAAGTTTGACATCTTGCCCACCAAAATAAAAGCAGTAGTTCATGACAGTGGTTCCAACATGGTGGCAGCAATGAGACTGCTTGAAGAAAAACATGGATGGGCCTCTATCCGCTGTGCTGGACACACACTCCAGCTCATAGTGAACACTGCTCTCAAAGAAACCACCATCAGCAGAGCACTAGGTGCTGCTAGGCACCTAGTGGAGCACTTCAAGAGAAGCGAGCTGGCTAGTACAAAGTTAAAGATGAAACAGGAGCAAATGAATGTCAAGCAACATGCACTGATCCAGGATGTCAGCACCAGATGGAACAGTACATTCCACATGATTGAAAGACTCCTTGAACAGCGCTGGCCTCTCACTGCCACTCTCTCAGATCCTGACGTAACTCCAAGGGGGAAACACTACTTCGACCTGAAGCCAGAGCAGTGGAAGCTGCTGGAAAAATTGAAGCAAGGGTTGGCACCTTTTGAGACTGCTACTGTTTACCTTAGTGGACAGCAGTACACAACCATTTCAGGTCTTCCACAGGTGGTCAAAGGGCTGACACGGGCTGTCCACCAAAGCCAATTTGAAACAAGCTCAGGAAAGTCCTTCATTTCCAGTGCAGAAAGGGGGATAACACAGAGATGGGGGAGTCTTTGCACTGTCTCAGGAGACAAAGAAAATCCTGTTCTTCTTGCAGCCGCTTTGGACCCGAGATACAAAAAGCTGAAGTTTCTGACTCCTGAAGATGGCATCAGACTGCAGGGGAGTATTGAAGTGCTTGCTGTTAAAGAAGCAAAAACGACTGGGACACAGAATGCAAAACTGCAGAAGGCAAATGGTTCAGGTAGAAAGAGTGCTCTGGAAACCCTTCTTCAGTCTGACACAGACAGCTTGAGTGAAAATGAGGATGAAGAATCTGAGGAAGACAGAAAGATCCAAGTTGTGATAAATGAAGTTCGGCTGTACTTCAGCGAGGCCACACTCCCTAAAAAGGATGATCCTCTCAAATGGTGGAGTGAAAATGGGGGGCGATTCCAGACACTATCAAGGCTAGCTAAATCTTTTCTCTGCATCCCTGCAACCTCCACCTCATCGGAGCGGATTTTCTCTGCAGCAGGAAACATCTGCTCTCAAAAGAGAGCAAGCCTTTCTACAAAACATGTAGAAATGCTAACTTTCCTGGCTATGAACAAGAGCCTTGTGCAGTTTGGAATTATATAGAGTGTAGTAAAGTTGAATGCAGTTGTTGTGAGCTGAGTGAGCACAAAATGCACTTTTGTTATATTTGAGTCAGTGAGACCAAAAATGTTATAATTCCTTAGTTACAGGTACCTACCTCATTGTTGCTATTTTGGTATTTATTTTGAAGTATTTATTTTTGTGTTGTTCAAGCAAGTGCCTTTTTCTTATTTCTCAGCTGTTTTCACTTTATGGTAATGCTACACAATTGTTTGTTGCTGCAAGTATATTTTATTAAAGTTTTTATGAGCTATCATTTTAATTGTCGATATTTTACTTAGCATATACCTTAAACACTTCAAACTGTAAACTAATGATGGTTATATAAGAGCAGCTTCATGCTGGTGCGATAAGCTGTATGTTTTACATTCAATTTACGTATGATCCGATTAGTCGACTATCAAAATAATCGTTTGTGGCAGCCCTATTTCGCAGCAGTGTCTTTGACCACAGGACGGCACAACGTGCCGGCCGGTGCTCAAAGAGAGTTCATACTGCTGCGAAAAAAATTTTTTTGACCCTAAACCTAAACCTAACCCTAACCCTAAACCTAACCCTAAACCTAACCCTAACCCTAACCCTAACCCTAACCCTAAACCTAACCCTAACCCTAACCCTAACCTTAACCCTAAACCTAACCCTAACCCTAACCCTAAACCTAACCCTAACCCTAACCCTAACCCTAACCCTAAACCTAACCCTAACCCTAACCCTAACCCTAACCCTAAACCTAACCCTAACCCTAACCCTAACCCTAAACCTAACCCTAATCCTAAACCTAACCCTAACCCTAACCCTAACCCTAAACCTAACCCTAACCCTAACCCTAACCCTAAACCTAACCCTAATCCTAAACCTAACCCTAACCCTAACCCTAAACCTAACCCTAACCCTAACCCTACTGTTGCGAAAAAAATTTTTTTTGACCCTAACCCTAACCCTACTGTTGCGAAAAAAAATTTTTTTGACCCTAACCCTAACCCTACTGTTGCGAAAAAAATGTTTTTGGACCCTAACCCTAACCCTACTGTTGCGAAAAAAAATTTTTTGGACCCTAACCCTAAAGCTAACCCTACTGTTGCGAAAAAAAAATTTTTTTGACCCTAACCCTAAACCTAACCCTACTGTTGCGAAAAAAATTTTTTTTGACCCTAACCCTAACCCTACTGTTGCGAAAAAAATTTTTTGGACCCTAACCCTAACCCTAACCCTACTGTTGCGAAAAAAATTTTTTTTGACCCTAACCCTACTGTTGCGAAAAAATTTTTTTGGACCCTAACCCTAACCCTAACCCTACTGTTGCGAAAAAAATTTTTTTTGACCCTAAACCTAACCCTAACCACTGTTCCGAAAATTTTTTTTTTGACCCTAACCCTTTTTTGACCCTTTATTTTCACGCGGTAAGTGATTTCAAATGGTTTTTAATGTTGTTATCATGCGGTAAGTTGTTTTAAATGGTTTTATTCTTTACTTTCACACGGTAAGTGATTTTAAATGGTTTTACCCTTTATTTTCACGCGGTAAGTGATTTTAAATGGTTTTTAATGTTGTTATCACGCGGTAAGTTGTTTTAAATGGTTTTACTTTGTGTTTTCACACGGGAAGTGATTTTTAAATGGTTTTATTTTTATTTTCACATGGTAAGTGATTTTTAAATGGTTTTTAATTTTTGTTTTAACGCAGTAAGTGATTTTTAAATGGTTTAATTTTTGTTTTCACGCGGTAAGTGATTTTTAAATGGTTTAATTTTTGTTTTCACGCGGTAAGTGATTTTTAAATGGTTTATACTTTTGTTTTAACATGGTAAGTAATTCAGGGGTAGGGTTAGGGTTAGGGTTAGGGTTAGGTTAGGGTTGGGTTAGGGTTAGGGTTAGGTTAGGGTTGGGTTAGGGTTAGGGTAGGGTTAGGGTTAGGGTTAGGGTTAGTGAGAGTTATCTCGGTGACTCCCCCTGCTTCGTCCGTCGACTGGGCAGTTGATAGGGAGTCAAAGGTTAGGGTTAGGGTTAGGGTTAGGGTTAGGTATTTGTGTTATCTCGATGACACTCCCTGCTTCGTCCGACGACTGGGCAGTTAAGGAGAGCCAAAGGCAGTGCACTGGCCGTCTCAATTGGATCCACAGTCTGGTCACTTCCTACCCCCTTTAAACTAGAATTAGGATTAGTCTATTTTTCTCTAGTTGTCATTCTGCTTGCCGATGTCTGAGAGAGATAGAGTAAGGAGGATGAGAGAGGTAGAGTAAGGAGGATGAGAGAGGTAGAGTAAGGAGAGGCCGCCCGTCAGGACTGAGAACTCTCCCCCGCCCGACAGGGCTTGTGACTCTACCTCCCCCCACTCCCTCATATACATGGATATACATGAGGGAAGGAAGGGAGAAGAGAGATAGATAGAATATATATTGTGTCTAGTTATCATTATGTTTGCTAATGTCTGTTTTCCATAACTTACCCTATATTGGATGTTATTTCCTTGTATTCTTCTTGGATTGTAGTATCAGTGTTTTAGCATTTCCCTTGTTTATGGGATATTTTGGTTGATTTCTTCTTTTGCTTTTTTCCGTTTTTCATGTTTTTCTTATATTGGATGTCATTCCCTTGTATACATCCTGGATTGCAGTAACATTGTTTTATTATTTCCCCTGTTTCTGGGATATTTTGGTTGGTTTCTTCTTTTGTTTTTCATGTTTTTCTTATGTTGGATGTCATTCCCTTGTATACATCTTGGATTGTAGTAACATTGTTTTATTCTTTCCCCTGTTTCTGGGATATTCCGGTTGGTTTCTTCTTCTGTTTTTCATGTTTTTCTTATATTGGATGTCATTCCCTTGTTTACATCTTGGATTGCAGTAACATTGTTTTATTATTTCCCCTGTTTGTGGGATATTTTGGTTAGTTTCTCCTTTTGTTTTTCATGTTTTCCTTATATTAGATGTCATTCCCTTGTATACTTCTTGGATTGCAGTAACATTGTTTTATATTTCCCCTGTTTATGGGGTATCTGTTTTGTTTTTTCTTTATTTTTCCTGTATTGGGATGAGATCTCATCTGGTTTCCCATAAGGTTCTATGTGGACTAAGTCCTAATTGTAAGACACATCCTCAGTAGTGGACCCCAGGATCACAGGGTGTTTCGGCCATTTCTCACTAGACACCCTCACCTGAGGAGAGGCCCAGCCAAGGTTGATCAAACCTTGGTGTGTGTCCCAAGCCAATTAGGTGATTTTGTTGTATTATATTTATTTATTTATTTTTCTTCATTTTATAATTCATTATATTTTATCTATTTAACATTTGTATTTTCATAGTATTCGATTTTGTATTTCATTTATATTATTTTTGTTTTTTATTTCAGTATTATTGTATTTTTATTATTATTTTTTCATTTTATTACTTCATTTTTATTCTATTATTTATTTAATTTTTATTTAATATTATTATATTTTTATTTTATTATATTATTATTTTATGCTATTTTTATTTTATTAATTTATTATTTTATTTTTTATTTTATTAAGCACCTATTTTATTATTGTATTATTATTGAGTTAAGAGACTGTATACCTTAAGTAATGATGTTTCCTATAGGCGAGGTTTGCCCTCTGCTGGTCGAGGTATGTATTGCACCCCCAAAAAATTGTAATTTTATTGATGAATTGACATTGTTTTTTGAGTTATATTATTAGACTTACCTTTTAGAAGAATTGCTGGGTGAATTCTGCCCTCTGCTGGTCAAGTTTTATATTGCATTATGTCTTTAATAATGTACTTTTTATGGATTTAATTGATTTTCAGAGTTATAATTTATTTTAAGATTAATAATAAAATACTTATCTCTTATATATATGCTTTTTAATTTGTATTGTAAATTTAATCCATGTTAATTCTTCAATATTATGTAGTATTTTGTTTTTTAAAAAGTATAAGAATTATATTTAAAATTATATTATTGAATAAAGTTTGTACTCACTTAATTGAGCCTGAAGGAAGTCCCTCTCTGTCTCTCTGTAGGCCAGTCCATGCTTCATACACCGCACAGCTATAGATCTGGTATAAAGATCATTGGTGTGTATGGGTCCTATAGTTCCCTGCAACCCTTCTCACTCATGGTTTTGTTTCAAATCCAACTTAATTCACTTATTTTATCTCTTTTTACTGTACTTTATCCTATTTTTTCATTCCAAATGGGTGGGTTATTGAGTGTTTTGTAAGTCAACTAACTCTTGGGATATTATTATTAAGTTAAAAGATGTAATTATTGAGTTTAATAGGTTACAATGCCCTTTAAAGGCGAATTTGCCCCCTGCTGGTCAAGGTGAGTATTACATTACGTTTCCAAATTACATTTTATTCATGCATTTCATTTGTTTTTAAAGGGTTATTATTACACTTAGCTTTTAGTGACATGCAGAGTAAAGTTTGCCCCCTGCTGGTCAATGATTGTATTGCAATAAATTACCCAATTACATTTTATTAATGCATTTCATTTGTTTTTAAAGGGTTATTATTACCCTTAGCTTTTAGTGACCTGCAGAGTAAAGTTTGCCCCCTGCTGGTCAATGATTGTATTGCAATAAATTACACAATTACATTTTATTAATGCATTTAATTTGTTTTTAAAGGGTTATTATTACACTTAGCTTTTAGTGACCTGCAGAGTAAAGTTTGCCCCCTGCTGGTCAATGATTGTATTGCAATAAATTACACAATTACATTTTATTAATGAATTTCATTTGTTTTTAAAGGGTTATTATTACACTTAGCTTTTAGTGACCTGCAGAGTAAGGTTTGCCCCCTGCTGGTCAATGATTGTATTGCAATAAATTACACAATTACATTTTATTCATGTATTTAATTTATTTTTAGAGTTATATAATTACACTTAACTTTTAGTGACTAACAGGGTGGATTTCGCCCCCTGTTGGTCAAGGTGTGTATTACAATAAATTACATAATTACATTTTGTTCATGTATTTAATTTATTTTTAGAGTTATATTGGTGCACTTAGCTTTTAGTGACTCACAGGGTGAATTTTGCCCCCTGTTGGTCAAGGATTGTATTACAATAAATTACACAATTACATTTTATTCATGTATTTAATTTATTTTTAGAGTTATATAGTTACCCTTAACTTTTAGTGACTAACCGGGTGAATTTTGCCCCCTGCTGGTCGAGGTATGTATTGCAGTATTTTTTGTTTTCCTTTTTTCTGGTTAAGGCATGTATTGCCTTAGATTTTAAAACTAGGGTTAGGTTAAAGGGTTAGGGTTAGATTTTAAACTATACTAACTTTACGGTTAGGGTTAGAAGCTAGGGTTAGGGTTAGGTTTAAAATTAACTAATTTTAGGGTTAGGATTAGGGTTAGGGTTAGGGTTAGGGTTAGGGGTTAGGGGTAGGGGTAGGGTTAGGGTTAGGGTTAGGGTTAGGATTAAGAAGTTTTTTGATGGCAGAGCGCCGTGAGGCGCGATGCCATCGATGCACTCTCCATGACATCACCCCCCCGGAGACGGCTCCACGGGCCCCGCAAAGTCAGAATCCCCCCCATATATATATACAACCAGAAATAACAATAACCTGGATCGGTTTTGATGAAAGACATTCTGAAAAATTACAATAAATAAGAATTTGAAATAATGAACTTTGAACTGGTATATTTACATAGAAAAACATGTTATTTACAAAAAATATGAATTTATATAAAAATTTCAATATATACATTTTAAACACCATATATTTGGTTAATTATGTACATTTGTAAAAGAAAGAGAACACAAAAATGAGGTTGGTTAACTATTTACAATTCTTTAGAAATTAATATATACATATACATACATATATATACACAAGCTTGACAATGGCCTGTAAAATGTTTCAGCAGGTTGTTAATTATGCCCAATTTTTGTGAGTGGGAATATGGGGTTAATCATTATGTTTTGGAGGTCAAGGGGTCATGGTAGAGCTGGGGTCTTGGATAGGTTTTAGTTAGGGGTGGTGGGGTTAGAGGTCAAAGTCAAGGGGTTAGGGTTGGCGTGTAGCCCCTGAGTCGTTAGGGTTGAGATGTCTGGGTAGGGTTAGTCCTCATATGGGGGTCTCGTTAGGGTTAGGGGTCAAGGGGTTAGGGTTAGTCCTCATATGGGGGTCTCGTTAGGGTTAGGGGTCAAGGGGTTAGGGTTAGTCCTGAAATGGGGGTCTCGTTAGGGTTAGGGGTCAAAGGTCAAGGGGTTAGGGTTAGGGTTAGGGTTAGGGTTAGGTATTTGTGTTATCTCGATGACACTCCCCGCTTCGTCCGACGACTGGGCAGTTAAGGAGAGCCAAAGGCAGTGCACTGGCCGTCTCAATTGGATCCACAGTCTGGTCACTTCCTACCCCCTTTAAACTAGAATTAGGATTAGTCTATTTTTCTCTAGTTATCATTCTGCTTGCCGATGTCTGAGAGAGATAGAGTAAGGAGGATGAGAGAGGTAGAGTAAGGAGGATGAGAGAGGTAGAGTAAGGAGAGGCCGCCCGTCAGGACTGAGAACTCTCCCCCGCCCGACAGGGCTTGTGACTCTACCTCCCCCCACTCCCTCATATACATGGATATACATGAGGGAAGGAAGGGAAAAGAGAGATAGATAGAATATATATTGTGTCTAGTTATCATTATGTTTGCTAATGTCTGTTTTCCATAACTTACCCTATATTGGATGTTATTTCCTTGTATTCTTCTTGGATTGTAGTATCAGTGTTTTAGCATTTCCCTTGTTTATGGGATATTTTGGTTGATTTCTTCTTTTGCTTTTTTTTCCTGTTTCTCATGTTTTTCTTCTATTGGATGTCATTCCCTTGTATACATCCTGGATTGCAGTAACATTGTTTTATTATTTCCCCGGTTTCTGGGATATTTTGGTTGGTTTCTTCTTTTGTTTTTCATGTTTTTCTTATGTTGGATGTCATTCCCTTGTATACATCTTGGATTGTAGTAACATTGTTTTATTATTTCCCCTGTTTCTGGGATATTCTGGTTGGTTTCTTCTTCTGTTTTTCATGTTTTTCTTATATTGGATGTCATTCCCTTGTTTACATCTTGGATTGCAGTAACATAGTTTTATTATTTCCCCTGTTTCTGGGATATTTTGGTTAGTTTCTCCTTTTGTTTTTCATGTTTTCCTTATATTAGATGTCATTCCCTTGTATACTTCTTGGATTGCAGTAACATTGTTTTATATTTCCCCTGTTTATGGGGTGTCTGTTTTGTTTTTTCTTTATTTTTCCTGTATTGGGATGAGATCTCATCTGGTTTCCCATAAGGTTCTATGTGGACTAAGTCCAAATTGTAAGACACATCCTCAGTAGTGGACCCCAGGATCACAGGGTGTTTCGGCCATTTCTCACTAGACACCCTCACCTGAGGAGAGGCCCAGCCAAGGTTGATCAAACCTTGGTGTGTGTCCCAAGCCAATTAGGTGATTTTGTTGTATTATATTTATTTTTCTTCATTTTATAATTCATTGTATTTTGTCTATTTAACATTTGTATTTTCATAGTATTTGATTTTGTCTTTCATTTATATTATATTATTGTTTTTTTATTCAGTATTATTGTATTTTTATTATATTTTTAATTATTTTTTCATTCTATTACTTCATTTTTATTGTATTATTTATTTTATTTTTATTTAATATTATTATATTTTTATTTTTATTTAATATTATTATTTTATATTATTTTTATTTTATTATATTATTTTTTATTTTATTATGTATCTATTTTATTATTGTATTATTATTGAGTTGAGAGGCTGTATGCCTTTAGTACTGTTCTTATAGGCGAAGTTTGCCCTCTGCTGGTCGAGGTATGTATTGCACCCCCAAAAAATTTTAATTTTATTGATGAATTAAAGTTGTTTTTTGAGTTATATTAGTAGACTTACCTTTTAGAAGAATTGCTGGGTGAATTCTGTCCCCTGCTGGTCAAGTTTTATATTGCATTATGTCTGTAATAATGTATTTATTATGGATTTAATTTATTTTCAGAGTTATAATTTATCTTCAGAGTAACAATCTAATACTTATCTCTTCCATATATGCTTTTTAATTTATATTGTAATTTTAATCCATGTTAATTCTTTAATATTATGTAGTATTTTTTTTAAAAAAATATTAAGAATTATATCAAAAATTATATTATTGAATAAAGTTTGTACTCACTTAATTGAGCCTGAAGGAAGTCCCTCTCTGTCTCTATGTAGGCCAGTCCATGCTCCAGTACACCGCACAGCTATAGATCTGGTATAAAGTGCATTGGTGTGTATGGGTCCTATAGTTTCCCTGCAACCCTTCTCACTCATGGTTTTGTTTCAAATCCAATTTAATTCGCTTATTTTATCTCTTTTTACTGCACTTTATCCTATTTTTTCATTCCAAATGGGTGGGTTATTGAGTATTTTGTAAGTAAACTAACTCTTGGGATATTATTATTAAGTTAAAAGATGTAATTATTGAGTTTAATAGGTTATAATGTCCCTTTAAGGCGAATTTGCCCCCTGCTGGTCAAGGTGAGTATTACATTACGTTTCCCAATTACATTTTATTCATGAATTCCATTTACTTTTAAAGGGTTATTATTACACTTAGCTTTTAGTGACCTGCAGAGTGAAGTTTGCCCCCTGGTGGTCAAGGTGTGTATTGCAATAAATTACACAATTACATTTTATTAATGAATTTCATTTGTTTTTAAAGGGTTATTATTACACTTAGCTTTTAGTGACCTGCAGAGTAAAGTTTGCCCCCTGCTGGTCAATGATTGTATTGCAATAAATTACACAATTACATTTTATTCATGAATTTCATTTGTTTTTAGAGTTATATAATTACACTTAACTTTTAGTGACTGACAGGGTGGATTTCGCCCCCTGTTGGTCAAGGTGTGTATTACAATAAATTACATAATTACATTTTGTTCATGTATTTAATTTATTTTTAGAGTTATATTAGTGCACTTAGCTTTTAGTGACTCACAGGGTGAATTTTGCCCCCTGTTGGTCAAGGTGTGTATTACAATAAATTACACAATTACATTTTATTCATGTATTTAATTTATTTTTAGAGTTATATAGTTACCCTTAACTTTTAGTGACTCACAGGGTGAATTCTGCCCCCTGCTGGTCGAGGTATGTATTGCAATATTTTTTGTTTTCCTTTTTTCTGGTTAAGGCCTGTATTGCCTTAGATTTTAAAACTAGGGTTAGGTTAAAGGGTTAGGGTTAGATTTTAAACTATACTAACTTTACGGTTAGGGTTAGAAGCTAGGGTTAGGGTTAGGTTTAAAATTAACTAATTTTAGGGTTAGGGTTAGGGTTAGGGTTAGGGTTAGGGTCAGGGTCAGGGTCAGGGTCAGGGTCAGGGTTAGGGTTAGGGGGTTAGGGTTAGGGTTAGGGTTAGGATAGGGGAACTGATCCCGCCCCCGGTAGGGAGCAGGGGTTGCTCTCGCTGTCCAACCCCTGTTTTGGTCCTGGTAGGGAGGACGGGGCCGTTGGCCTCGGCCACGTCGGACCACCGTCCACCCATCCTCAAAACCCCCCATATCCATGGGAGGTAAGTATATGTAAATATGTATATATATCCAAACAAAAATAAAAGTAAAAAGTAAAAATAATATTTATTTATTTATCAGTGTATCTATTTATTATATATTTATTTATTTATTAAAGTATTTATGTATTTGTTAGGGTTAGGGTTAGGGTTAGGGTTAGGGGAACTGAGTAGGGTCCCCCTCCGATAGGAGGGGGCACGTGCACTGGCCATCCATCCATTGGACCTTCCACCCCCCTGACCCCAAAAGGGTTGGCGGTTGCGCCGGCCTCTTCTGCCATAGGGCACAACCGTCCAACCATCCATAGTGTGGTTTTTCAATTACCAACTGTTTTTGGTCTTTGTTGTTTTATGATTTTTTTGTTGTTTTCTGTATTTTTAGAATAGTAAATAAAATAAAATATGAATTGTTTTTAAATAATCAATGAAATAAAATATGAATTGTTTTTAAATAATCAACAAAAGAAGGAGTGCCACATGAAATCAAAATGAAAACGACGACGTTTCGGCCTCGTCGGGCCTTCTTCAGGTCTGGCACACAAGAAAACTGGAAAGCAGCAAGCTGGCTGTCAATGGTCTGGCTGGCAGAGATGTTGCCCCTTCGCTGGCCAGGCTCCGAATGAGCTCTGTGAATTGACCACCCTTATTTATAGGTTCTGACGAACATCAAAATATATATGTGTTAATGGCCTTAACTTATTTTCATCCATTTAAATCATTTTATTTTTGTTTTAGTAAAACTTATTTATTCAGATCCTCGCGGATAACTCGCGGTATTGTAAATTTTTGTTTTTAATTATTTTTAATAAATATTATGACTAAACCGTATTCGCGGTAAATAGAAATTTATGTTTTAAACAGTTTTTAACTCAATTTTAATTCAATTTTAACCCCCTAGTTGCCAAATTAACCCATATCCCATGAATTTTAACCTCTTTTTATATATATACAATTTTAACCCTTACCCCCCATATGAGAATTTTAATGTAGTTATTTATATATATGGTAGTTATTTATTACATCAACACTTTTAACCCTTCGCATGCCAATAATATAATTAATCCCATCAATGTTAAAACATTTTTAACCCTTTTTAAACAATTATTATGAATTTATAATGAATGAACCATGAATGATGAGTTCCCCCGTAAATAATTTTAACCCTTACATGCCCAATTAAATCAAATTTAGGTTTTGGATGGGGATAGGTTTCAGGGAAGAACGTTAGGGTTAGGGTAAAACATCCGAGTTAGGGTTAAGACCGACTAGGGTTAGGTTTAGGGTTAGGGTTAGGGTTAGGATTAGGGTTAGGTTTATGACTAGGGTTAGGTTTAGGATTAGGGTTAGGGTTAGGATTAGGTTTAGGTTTAGGTTTAGGGTTAGGGTTAGGGGTAGGGTTAGGGTTAGGGTTAGGGTTAGGGTTAGGGTTAGGGTTAGGGTTAGGTTAGGGTTAGGGTTAGGGTTAGGGTTAGGGTTAGGGTTAGGTTATAGGGATAAATACGTCCTTTGAGGGGCCCCTCAAGAATGTTTTTGCCAATAACTCCGGATAGGGTTAGGGTTAGGGTTAGGGTTAGGTTATAGGGATAAATACGTCCTTTGAGGGGCCCCTCAAGAATGTTTTTGCCAATAACTCCGGATAGGGTTAGGGTTAGGGTTAGGGTTAGGGTTAGGGGTTAGGGTTAGGGTTAGGGTTAGGGTTAGGTTATAGGGATAAATACGTCCTTTGAGGGGCCCCTCAAGAATGTTTTTGCCAATAACTCCGGATAGGGTTAGGGTTAGGGTTAGGGTTAGGGGTTAGGGTTAGGGTTAGGGTTAGGGTTAGGGTTAGGGTTAGGTTATAGGGATAAATACGTCCTTTGAGGGGCCCCTCAAGAATGTTTTTGCCAATAACTCCGGATAGGGTTAGGGTTAGGGTTAGGGTTAGGTTATAGGGATAAATACGTCCTTTGAGGGGCCCCTCAAGAATGTTTTTGCCAATAACTCCGGATAGGGTTAGGGTTAGGTTATAGGGATAAATACGTCCTTTGAGGGGCCCCTCAAGAATGTTTTTGCCAATAACTCCGGATAGGGTTAGGGTTAGGGTTAGGGTTAGGGTTAGGGTTAGGGGTTAGGGTTAGGGTTAGGGTTAGGGTAGGGTTAGGGTTAGGGTTAGGGTTAGGGTTAGGTTATAGGGATAGGGTTAGGGTTAGGGTTAGGGTTAGGGTTAGGGTTAGGGTTTAGGGTTAGGGTTAGGGTTAGGGTTAGGGTTAGGTTATAGGGATAAATACGTCCTTTGAGGGGCCCCTCAAGAATGTTTTTGCCAATAACTCCGGATAGGGTTAGGGTTAGGGTTAGGGTTAGGGTTAGGGGTTAGGGTTAGGGTTAGGGTTAGGGTTAGGGTTAGGGTTAGGGTTAGGGTTAGGGTTAGGGTTAGGGTTAGGGGTTAGGGTTAGGGTTAGGGTTAGGGTTAGGGTTAGGGTTAGGG
>NC_081540.1:23123844-23130971 GCF_030273125.1 Centropristis striata
ACTCCGGATAGGGTTAGGGTTAGGGTTAGGGTTAGGGTTAGGGTTAGGGGTTAGGGTTAGGGTTAGGGTTAGGGTAGGGTTAGGGTTAGGGTTAGGGTTAGGGTTAGGTTATAGGGATAGGGTTAGGGTTAGGGTTAGGGTTAGGGTTAGGGTTAGGGTTTAGGGTTAGGGTTAGGGTTAGGGTTAGGGTTAGGTTATAGGGATAAATACGTCCTTTGAGGGGCCCCTCAAGAATGTTTTTGCCAATAACTCCGGATAGGGTTAGGGTTAGGGTTAGGGTTAGGGTTAGGGGTTAGGGTTAGGGTTAGGGTTAGGGTTAGGGTTAGGGTTAGGGTTAGGGTTAGGGTTAGGGTTAGGGTTAGGGGTTAGGGTTAGGGTTAGGGTTAGGGTTAGGGTTAGGGTTAGGGTTAGGGTTAGGGTTAGGGTTAGGGTTAGGGTAGGGTTAGGGTTAGGGTTAGGGTTAGGGTTAGGGTTAGGGTTAGGTTATAGGGATAAATACGTCCTTTGAGGGGCCCCTCAAGAATGTTTTTGCCAATAACTCCGGATAGGGTTAGGGTTAGGGTTAGGGTTAGGGTTAGGGGTTAGGGTTAGGGTTAGGGTTAGGGTTAGGGTTAGGGTTAGGGTTAGGGTTAGGGTTAGGGTTAGGGTTAGGGTTAGGGTTAGGGTTAGGTTATAGGGATAAATACGTCCTTTGAGGGGCCCCTCAAGAATGTTTGGGTTAGGGTTAGGGTTAGGGTTAGGGTTAGGGTTAGGGTTAGGGTTAGGGTTAGGGTTAGGGTTAGGGTTAGGGTTAGGGTTAGGTTTTTGTTAAAACGCAGCACTCTTGAAGAGTGCTACGGGGGGCACGGGCGCAGGGGATCAGGCAGATAAAAATCTTTTTATTTCCCTTTTATAGTTTTGCTTTAATAAAAGCTGATAAAAAATATATTTTTTTATGTATGCCATAAAAATGGTTTAAAATAATTGATTTAAAAGCTGGAGGCTGGAGGTCCGGACGGGGGTTGAGGGAGCGATTAAAAACTCCGTGAGTAAAATAAATGAAGGAAAAACAATTTTAAAATAAATGAATAAAATAAATAAAAGTGGAGTTTATTGAGGGCTGCTCCGATTATTTCCTCGGAGGAGATCTAAAAGGTATATGTATAAAAGCGGAGTAAAATCACAATTAAAGAACCATAATAATATATGAAAAAATGTTTATATAAAAAAAGGGGGGAATAAAATTAATAAATAGGCAAACCAATAATTAATTAATTAAATGAATAAGTATAAAAAAGAAATAAAATAGATCTCTAATAAATAAGTATAAAAATCATATATAAATAATTTGAAACATGCAGTCCCAGAGTAAGTGCTAATGGATTTAAAATATAAATATATAACGATGAGGGGTGTATAAAACATGCAGAATAAATATAAGTGCTTTAAAAGGTAAGAAAAGGTAAGTGCTATAAAAGAAGCTAAAATCCATGCAATACAATGAAAAACACACTTTTATAATAAAATTTCCTTTTAATTGTAACCCCTCCCTGAAAATTATATTAATAAATTAAATCCAAAATTAAGTCCGGGAAAATGCATGAAATTTATTAAAATCCCATAAAATAAGATAAAAAATAATAAAAATAGAAACAAATAAATAAATTAATAAATAAATAAATAGGGTTAGGGTTAGGGTTAGGGTTAGGGTTAGGGTTAGGGTTAGGGTTAGGGTTAGGGTTAGGGGTTAGGGTTAGGGTTAGGGTTAGGGTTAGGGTTAGGGTTAGGGTTAGGGTTAGGGTTAGGGTTAGGGTTAGGGTTAGGGTTAGGGTAGGGTTAGGGTTAGGGTTAGGGTTAGGGTTAGGGTTAGGGTTAGGGTTAGGTTATAGGGATAAATACGTCCTTTGAGGGGCCCCTCAAGAATGTTTTTGCCAATAACTCCGGATAGGGTTAGGGTTAGGGTTAGGGTTAGGGTTAGGGGTTAGGGTTAGGGTTAGGGTTAGGGTTAGGGTTAGGGTTAGGGTTAGGGTTAGGGTTAGGGTTAGGGTTAGGGTTAGGTTATAGGGATAAATACGTCCTTTGAGGGGCCCCTCAAGAATGTTTTTGCCAATAACTCCGGATAGGGTTAGGGTTAGGTTATAGGGATAAATACGTCCTTTGAGGGGCCCCTCAAGAATGTTTTTGCCAATAACTCCGGATAGGGTTAGGGTTAGGGTTAGGGTTAGGGTTAGGGTTAGGGGTTAGGGTTAGGGTTAGGGTTAGGGTAGGGTTAGGGTTAGGGTTAGGGTTAGGGTTAGGTTATAGGGATAGGGTTAGGGTTAGGGTTAGGGTTAGGGTTAGGGTTAGGGTTTAGGGTTAGGGTTAGGGTTAGGGTTAGGGTTAGGTTATAGGGATAAATACGTCCTTTGAGGGGCCCCTCAAGAATGTTTTTGCCAATAACTCCGGATAGGGTTAGGGTTAGGGTTAGGGTTAGGGTTAGGGGTTAGGGTTAGGGTTAGGGTTAGGGTTAGGGTTAGGGTTAGGGTTAGGGTTAGGGTTAGGGTTAGGGTTAGGGTTAGGGTTAGGGTTAGGGTTAGGTTAGGGTTAGGGTTAGGGTTAGGGTTAGGGTTAGGGTTAGGGTTAGGGTTAGGGTTAGGGTTAGGGTTAGGGTTAGGGTTAGGGTTAGGGTTAGGGTTAGGGTTAGGGTTAGGGTTAGGGTTAGGGTTAGGGTTAGGGTTAGGGTTAGGGTTAGGGTTAGGGTTAGGGTTAGGGTTAGGGTTAGGGTTAGGGTTAGGGTTAGGGTTAGGGTTAGGGTTAGGGTTAGGGTTAGGGTTAGGGTTAGGGTTAGGGTTAGGGTTAGGGTTAGGGTTAGGGTTAGGGTTAGGGTTAGGGTTAGGGTTAGGGTTAGGGTTAGGGTTAGGGTTAGGGTTAGGTTAGGGTTAGGGTTAGGGTTAGGGTTAGGGTTAGGGTTAGGGTTAGGGTTAGGGTTAGGGTTAGGGTTAGGGTTAGGGTTAGGGTTAGGGTTAGGGTTAGGGTTAGGGTTAGGGTTAGGGTTAGGGTTAGGGTTAGGGTTAGGGTTAGGGTTAGGGTTAGGGTTAGGGTTAGGGTTAGGGTTAGGGTTAGGGTTAGGGTTAGGGTTAGGGTTAGGGTTAGGGTTAGGGTTAGGGTTAGGGTTAGGGTTAGGGTTAGGGTTAGGGTTAGGGTTAGGGTTAGGGTTAGGGTTAGGGTTAGGGTTAGGGTTAGGGTTAGGGTTAGGGTTAGGGTTAGGGTTAGGGTTAGGGTTAGGGTTAGGGTTAGGGTTAGGGTTAGGGTTAGGGTTAGGGTTAGGGTTAGGGTTAGGGTTAGGGTTAGGGTTAGGGTTAGGGTTAGGGTTAGGGTTAGGGTTAGGGTTAGGGTTAGGGTTAGGGTTAGGGTTAGGGTTAGGGTTAGGGTTAGGGTTAGGGTTAGGGTTAGGGTTAGGGTTAGGGTTAGGGTTAGGGTTAGGGTTAGGGTTAGGGTTAGGGTTAGGGTTAGGGTTAGGGTTAGGGTTAGGGTTAGGGTTAGGGTTAGGGTTAGGGTTAGGGTTAGGGTTAGGGTTAGGGTTAGGGTTAGGGTTAGGGTTAGGGTTAGGGTTAGGGTTAGGGTTAGGGTTAGGGTTAGGGTTAGGGTTAGGGTTAGGGTTAGGGTTAGGGTTAGGGTTAGGGTTAGGGTTAGGGTTAGGGTTAGGGTTAGGGTTAGGGTTAGGGTTAGGGTTAGGGTTAGGGTTAGGGTTAGGGTTAGGGTTAGGGTTAGGGTTAGGGTTAGGGTTAGGGTTAGGGTTAGGGTTAGGGTTAGGGTTAGGGTTAGGGTTAGGGTTAGGGTTAGGGTTAGGGTTAGGGTTAGGGTTAGGGTTAGGGTTAGGGTTAGGGTTAGGGTTAGGGTTAGGGTTAGGGTTAGGGTTAGGGTTAGGGTTAGGGTTAGGGTTAGGGTTAGGGTTAGGGTTAGGGTTAGGGTTAGGGTTAGGGTTAGGGTTAGGGTTAGGGTTAGGGTTAGGGTTAGGGTTAGGGTTAGGGTTAGGGTTAGGGTTAGGGTTAGGGTTAGGGTTAGGGTTAGGGTTAGGGTTAGGGTTAGGGTTAGGGTTAGGGTTAGGGTTAGGGTTAGGGTTAGGGTTAGGGTTAGGGTTAGGGTTAGGGTTAGGGTTAGGGTTAGGGTTAGGGTTAGGGTTAGGGTTAGGGTTAGGGTTAGGGTTAGGGTTAGGGTTAGGGTTAGGGTTAGGGTTAGGGTTAGGGTTAGGGTTAGGGTTAGGGTTAGGGTTAGGGTTAGGGTTAGGGTTAGGGTTAGGGTTAGGGTTAGGGTTAGGGTTAGGGTTAGGGTTAGGGTTAGGGTTAGGGTTAGGGTTAGGGTTAGGGTTAGGGTTAGGGTTAGGGTTAGGGTTAGGGTTAGGGTTAGGGTTAGGGTTAGGGTTAGGGTTAGGGTTAGGGTTAGGGTTAGGGTTAGGGTTAGGGTTAGGGTTAGGGTTAGGGTTAGGGTTAGGGTTAGGGTTAGGGTTAGGGTTAGGGTTAGGGTTAGGGTTAGGGTTAGGGTTAGGGTTAGGGTTAGGGTTAGGGTTAGGGTTAGGGTTAGGGTTAGGGTTAGGGTTAGGGTTAGGGTTAGGGTTAGGGTTAGGGTTAGGGTTAGGGTTAGGGTTAGGGTTAGGGTTAGGGTTAGGGTTAGGGTTAGGGTTAGGGTTAGGGTTAGGGTTAGGGTTAGGGTTAGGGTTAGGGTTAGGGTTAGGGTTAGGGTTAGGGTTAGGGTTAGGGTTAGGGTTAGGGTTAGGGTTAGGGTTAGGGTTAGGGTTAGGGTTAGGGTTAGGGTTAGGGTTAGGGTTAGGGTTAGGGTTAGGGTTAGGGTTAGGGTTAGGGTTAGGGTTAGGGTTAGGGTTAGGGTTAGGGTTAGGGTTAGGGTTAGGGTTAGGGTTAGGGTTAGGGTTAGGGTTAGGGTTAGGGTTAGGGTTAGGGTTAGGGTTAGGGTTAGGGTTAGGGTTAGGGTTAGGGTTAGGGTTAGGGTTAGGGTTAGGGTTAGGGTTAGGGTTAGGGTTAGGGTTAGGGTTAGGGTTAGGGTTAGGGTTAGGGTTAGGGTTAGGGTTAGGGTTAGGGTTAGGGTTAGGGTTAGGGTTAGGGTTAGGGTTAGGGTTAGGGTTAGGGTTAGGGTTAGGGTTAGGGTTAGGGTTAGGGTTAGGGTTAGGGTTAGGGTTAGGGTTAGGGTTAGGGTTAGGGTTAGGGTTAGGGTTAGGGTTAGGGTTAGGGTTAGGGTTAGGGTTAGGGTTAGGGTTAGGGTTAGGGTTAGGGTTAGGGTTAGGGTTAGGGTTAGGGTTAGGGTTAGGGTTAGGGTTAGGGTTAGGGTTAGGGTTAGGGTTAGGGTTAGGGTTAGGGTTAGGGTTAGGGTTAGGGTTAGGGTTAGGGTTAGGGTTAGGGTTAGGGTTAGGGTTAGGGTTAGGGTTAGGGTTAGGGTTAGGGTTAGGGTTAGGGTTAGGGTTAGGGTTAGGGTTAGGGTTAGGGTTAGGGTTAGGGTTAGGGTTAGGGTTAGGGTTAGGGTTAGGGTTAGGGTTAGGGTTAGGGTTAGGGTTAGGGTTAGGGTTAGGGTTAGGGTTAGGGTTAGGGTTAGGGTTAGGGTTAGGGTTAGGGTTAGGGTTAGGGTTAGGGTTAGGGTTAGGGTTAGGGTTAGGGTTAGGGTTAGGGTTAGGGTTAGGGTTAGGGTTAGGGTTAGGGTTAGGGTTAGGGTTAGGGTTAGGGTTAGGGTTAGGGTTAGGGTTAGGGTTAGGGTTAGGGTTAGGGTTAGGGTTAGGGTTAGGGTTAGGGTTAGGGTTAGGGTTAGGGTTAGGGTTAGGGTTAGGGTTAGGGTTAGGGTTAGGGTTAGGGTTAGGGTTAGGGTTAGGGTTAGGGTTAGGGTTAGGGTTAGGGTTAGGGTTAGGGTTAGGGTTAGGGTTAGGGTTAGGGTTAGGGTTAGGGTTAGGGTTAGGGTTAGGGTTAGGGTTAGGGTTAGGGTTAGGGTTAGGGTTAGGGTTAGGGTTAGGGTTAGGGTTAGGGTTAGGGTTAGGGTTAGGGTTAGGGTTAGGGTTAGGGTTAGGGTTAGGGTTAGGGTTAGGGTTAGGGTTAGGGTTAGGGTTAGGGTTAGGGTTAGGGTTAGGGTTAGGGTTAGGGTTAGGGTTAGGGTTAGGGTTAGGGTTAGGGTTAGGGTTAGGGTTAGGGTTAGGGTTAGGGTTAGGGTTAGGGTTAGGGTTAGGGTTAGGGTTAGGGTTAGGGTTAGGGTTAGGGTTAGGGTTAGGGTTAGGGTTAGGGTTAGGGTTAGGGTTAGGGTTAGGGTTAGGGTTAGGGTTAGGGTTAGGGTTAGGGTTAGGGTTAGGGTTAGGGTTAGGGTTAGGGTTAGGGTTAGGGTTAGGGTTAGGGTTAGGGTTAGGGTTAGGGTTAGGGTTAGGGTTAGGGTTAGGGTTAGGGTTAGGGTTAGGGTTAGGGTTAGGGTTAGGGTTAGGGTTAGGGTTAGGGTTAGGGTTAGGGTTAGGGTTAGGGTTAGGGTTAGGGTTAGGGTTAGGGTTAGGGTTAGGGTTAGGGTTAGGGTTAGGGTTAGGGTTAGGGTTAGGGTTAGGGTTAGGGTTAGGGTTAGGGTTAGGGTTAGGGTTAGGGTTAGGGTTAGGGTTAGGGTTAGGGTTAGGGTTAGGGTTAGGGTTAGGGTTAGGGTTAGGGTTAGGGTTAGGGTTAGGGTTAGGTTAGGGTTAGGGTTAGGGTTAGGGTTAGGGTTAGGGTTAGGGTTAGGGTTAGGGTTAGGGTTAGGGTTAGGGTTAGGGTTAGGGTTAGGGTTAGGTTAGGGTTAGGGTTAGGGTTAGGGTTAGGGTTAGGGTTAGGGTTAGGGTTAGGGTTAGGGTTAGGGTTAGGGTTAGGGTTAGGGTTAGGGTTAGGGTTAGGGTTAGGGTTAGGGTTAGGGTTAGGGTTAGGGTTAGGGTTAGGGTTAGGGTTAGGGTTAGGGTTAGGGTTAGGGTTAGGGTTAGGGTTAGGGTTAGGGTTAGGGTTAGGGTTAGGGTTAGGGTTAGGGTTAGGGTTAGGGTTAGGGTTAGGGTTAGGGTTAGGGTTAGGGTTAGGGTTAGGGTTAGGGTTAGGGTTAGGGTTAGGGTTAGGGTTAGGGTTAGGGTTAGGGTTAGGGTTAGGGTTCGGGTTAGGGTTAGGGTTAGGGTTAGGGTT
>NW_026739041.1:0-17500 GCF_030273125.1 Centropristis striata
CTTACCTGTATTTCGCTGGAAAACCCTGTGGGCAGTCAGGCGGCTGTCTGAGGCATGCGTCTGCCGAGTTTACCGCTTCTTACTGGCTGGAGGTCAAATTCCTGGAATGCTCCTTCACCAACCATTCGCTCCCAAACTCTGCGGGCAGTCAGGTGGCTGTCTTAGGCATGCGTCTGCCGAGTTTACTGCTGCCTACTGGCTGGAGGTGGCAATTCCAGAATTTCGACTTACCTGTATTTCGCTTGAAAACCCTGCGGGCGGTCAGGCAGCTGTCTGAGGCATGCATCTGTCGAGCTCACCGCTGCTTACCGGCTGGAGGTCAAATTCCTGGAATGCTCCTTCACCAACCATTCGCTCCCAAACTCTGCGGGCAGTCAGGCGGCTGTCTGAGGCATGCGTCTGCCAAGTTTACCGCTTCTTTCTGGCTGGAGGTCAAATTCCTGGAATGCTCCTTCACCAACCATTCGCTCCCAAACTCTGCGGGCAGTCAGGTGGCTGTCTGAGGCATGCGTCTGCAGAGCCTACCACTGCCTACCGCCTGGAGGTGGCAATTCCAGAACTGCAACCACACAGCCTCCCAGAGCCTAAGTCCACAGGGGTACCAGGGGCACGAAAGTCCAGGCGGCGTACCAGGGGCACGAACTTCCAGGCGGCGTACCAGGGGCACGAAAGTCCAGGCGGCGTACCAGGGGCACGAACTTCCAGGCGGCGTACCAGGGGCACGAAAGTCCAGGCGGCGTACCAGGGGCACGAAAGTCCAGTCGGCGTACCAGGGGCACGAAAGTCCAGGCGGCGTACCAGGGGCACGAACTTCCAGGCGGCGTACCAGGGGCACGAAAGTCCAGTCGGCGTACCAGGGGCACGAACTTCCAGGCGGCGTACCAGGGGCACGAACTTCCAGGCGGCGTACCAGGGGCACGAACTTCGAGGAGGGCGGGATACTGCTTATTAACCCGGGGAGGGGTGCTTAAGTGTGGGTGAACAGGTTCGGATGGTGGGCAAGGTCTCCTGGAGGTCCAGCCCCAGTAGGGAGTCAGCTGGTGTCCTGGGCATGACTCTCCGGTGGGTGGCCCATGGTGGTCCAATTCCTGGAAGTTATCTTTCCCCAAGGTCACTTCCTGGACTTTGCCCCCTCAGTCAGCCTGGAGGAGGCAATGATTCAAGGTCATTCTTATCACTTCTGAAGGTCCCACAGGTCTGAAACTTGGTACACTCATTGCCCCTGTCACTCTGATAAACATATTAAAGTTTCAGACTTATAGCTCAAAGCGTTGATGAGTTATGGAAAAAAAGGCTTGAAATCAGAAGGCCGCGTTCGAAGCCTGACTCGATTTAGCAATGATTCAAGGTCATTTTTGTCACTTCTGAAGGTCCCAGAGATCTCAAACTTGGTATAGTCAATGTCCCTGATGCCCTGATGATCATGTTACAGTTTCAGCTACCTAGGTCAATGTTTTTGGTGTTTTATTCAGGATAATATGCCCTAGAAGCTCACCTTTCACATTTAACAGTGAGTCATGACCCCTCTGAAGGTCCCACAGGTCTGAAACTTGGCACACTCATTGCCCCTGACACTCTGATAAACATAGTAAAGTTTCAGACTTATAGCTCAAAGTGTTGATGAGTTAATTAGGAAAAAAAGACACAGAAATTTGGATTAAAATTAAATTCATTTTTATTGATTGTGTCCCTGAGATAGGCCCAGAAACAAATTTTCATGTGATTTGGACAATTTTTGTGGACGTGGCGGGCCTTAGTTATGTTGAAAATATGATACATTTCTGGGGCCACCCTTGGAAAACTACTGGGCCGATCGGAACCAAATTCACATCACAGACATATCTCGGACCAAGGAACAACATATAAAAAAATCAGCTTCCTAGGTCCTGTAGAAAGATTTTTACTCCCATGTGTCCAATCTCTCAAGGAGGTCTCAGGTCCTAACACACAGACAGCCTGTTGAAGGGCAATTTCGGACCAGCACCAATGATAATATTCTGGGGTCCGCCCCGCCAAAACTACCCGGCCGAATTCAGCCGAATTCACAGAAAATACGTGTCCCCGTCCCAGGAACAACATATAAAAAAATCATAATTTTAGGACAAGTGAAACGATTTTTACAGTTGTTTGAAAATATGCCGAATTCCGGATCCGACCCGGAAAAAACTACCCGGCCGAATTCAGCCGAATTCACAGAAAAGACGTGTCCCGATCCCATTAACAACATATAAAAAAATCAGCTTCCTAGGTCTGGTGGAACGACTTTTATTCTCATTTTTCCAATTTGGGGGGTGGGGGCGGGTGGGGGGGGCAGGATGAAAAAGAGGGATGAACAGGTTCGGATGGTGAGCAAGGTCTCCAGGAGGTTGAGTTCCAGGAAGTGGACCTCCATGGGGTACCTACCTCAGACACATGCCCCAGACAGTGACTGAAAGAGGGCAAAGGTTGGCAGTACATGGGTGGAGGGAGGGTTCATGTTCCAGGAATTTGACCTCCATGGTGTACCTACCCCGGATGCCTGTGTGTAGCCCGGGAAGGGGTGCTCAAGTGTGGGTCCAAGGTGGCCAAGCTTCCTTGAGCCCTCCAGGAGACCGTGGCCTGGTGTGCAACACTAGAAGGGGTGCCAAAGGGTGGGTGAGCAGGTTCGGTCAGTGGTCGTGGTCTCTTGGAGGTTGAGTTCCAGGAAGTGGACCTCCATGGGGTACCTACCTCAGACACATGCCCCAGACAGTGACTGAAAGAGGGCAAAGGTTGGCAGTACATGGGTGGAGGGAGGGTTCATGTTCCAGGAATTTGACCTCCATGGTGTACCTACCCCGGATGCCTGTGTGTAGCCCGGGAAGGGGTGCTCAAGTGTGGGTCCAAGGTGGCCAAGCTTCCTTGAGCCCTCCAGGAGACCGTGGCCTGGTGTGCAACACTAGAAGGGGTGCCAAAGGGTGGGTGAGCAGGTTCGGTCAGTGGTCGTGGTCTCTTGGAGGTTGAGTTCCAGGAAGTGGACCTCCATGGGGTACCTACCTCAGACACATGCCCCAGACAGTGACTGAAAGAGGGCAAAGGTTGGCAGTACATGGGTGGAGGGAGGGTTCATGTTCCAGGAATTTGACCTCCATGGTGTACCTACCCCGGATGCCTGTGTGTAGCCCGGGAAGGGGTGCTCAAGTGTGGGTCCAAGGTGGCCAAGCTTCCTTGAGCCCTCCAGGAGACCGTGGCCTGGTGTGCAACACTAGAAGGGGTGCCAAAGGGTGGGTGAGCAGGTTCGGTCAGTGGTCGTGGTCTCTTGGAGGTTGAGTTCCAGGAAGTGGACCTCCATGGGGTACCTACCTCAGACACATGCCCCAGACAGTGACTGAAAGAGGGCAAAGGTTGGCAGTACATGGGTGGAGGGAGGGTTCATGTTCCAGGAATTTGACCTCCATGGTGTACCTACCCCGGATGCCTGTGTGTAGCCCGGGAAGGGGTGCTCAAGTGTGGGTCCAAGGTGGCCAAGCTTCCTTGAGCCCTCCAGGAGACCGTGGCCTGGTGTGCAACACTAGAAGGGGTGCCAAAGGGTGGGTGAGCAGGTTCGGTCAGTGGTCGTGGTCTCTTGGAGGTTGAGTTCCAGGAAGTGGACCTCCATGGGGTACCTACCTCAGACACATGCCCCAGACAGTGACTGAAAGAGGGCAAAGGTTGGCAGTACATGGGTGGAGGGAGGGTTCATGTTCCAGGAATTTGACCTCCATGGTGTACCTACCCCGGATGCCTGTGTGTAGCCCGGGAAGGGGTGCTCAAGTGTGGGTCCAAGGTGGCCAAGCTTCCTTGAGCCCTCCAGGAGACCGTGGCCTGGTGTGCAACACTAGAAGGGGTGCCAAAGGGTGGGTGAGCAGGTTCGGTCAGTGGTCGTGGTCTCTTGGAGGTTGAGTTCCAGGAAGTGGACCTCCATGGGGTACCTACCTCAGACACATGCCCCAGACAGTGACTGAAAGAGGGCAAAGGTTGGCAGTACATGGGTGGAGGGAGGGTTCATGTTCCAGGAATTTGACCTCCATGGTGTACCTACCCCGGATGCCTGTGTGTAGCCCGGGAAGGGGTGCTCAAGTGTGGGTCCAAGGTGGCCAAGCTTCCTTGAGCCCTCCAGGAGACCGTGGCCTGGTGTGCAACACTAGAAGGGGTGCCAAAGGGTGGGTGAGCAGGTTCGGTCAGTGGTCGTGGTCTCTTGGAGGTTGAGTTCCAGGAAGTGGACCTCCATGGGGTACCTACCTCAGACACATGCCCCAGACAGTGACTGAAAGAGGGCAAAGGTTGGCAGTACATGGGTGGAGGGAGGGTTCATGTTCCAGGAATTTGACCTCCATGGTGTACCTACCCCGGATGCCTGTGTGTAGCCCGGGAAGGGGTGCTCAAGTGTGGGTCCAAGGTGGCCAAGCTTCCTTGAGCCCTCCAGGAGACCGTGGCCTGGTGTGCAACACTAGAAGGGGTGCCAAAGGGTGGGTGAGCAGGTTCGGTCAGTGGTCGTGGTCTCTTGGAGGTTGAGTTCCAGGAAGTGGACCTCCATGGGGTACCTACCTCAGACACATGCCCCAGACAGTGACTGAAAGAGGGCAAAGGTTGGCAGTACATGGGTGGAGGGAGGGTTCATGTTCCAGGAATTTGACCTCCATGGTGTACCTACCCCGGATGCCTGTGTGTAGCCCGGGAAGGGGTGCTCAAGTGTGGGTCCAAGGTGGCCAAGCTTCCTTGAGCCCTCCAGGAGACCGTGGCCTGGTGTGCAACACTAGAAGGGGTGCCAAAGGGTGGGTGAGCAGGTTCGGTCAGTGGTCGTGGTCTCTTGGAGGTTGAGTTCCAGGAAGTGGACCTCCATGGGGTACCTACCTCAGACACATGCCCCAGACAGTGACTGAAAGAGGGCAAAGGTTGGCAGTACATGGGTGGAGGGAGGGTTCATGTTCCAGGAATTTGACCTCCATGGTGTACCTACCCCGGATGCCTGTGTGTAGCCCGGGAAGGGGTGCTCAAGTGTGGGTCCAAGGTGGCCAAGCTTCCTTGAGCCCTCCAGGAGACCGTGGCCTGGTGTGCAACACTAGAAGGGGTGCCAAAGGGTGGGTGAGCAGGTTCGGTCAGTGGTCGTGGTCTCTTGGAGGTTGAGTTCCAGGAAGTGGACCTCCATGGGGTACCTACCTCAGACACATGCCCCAGACAGTGACTGAAAGAGGGCAAAGGTTGGCAGTACATGGGTGGAGGGAGGGTTCATGTTCCAGGAATTTGACCTCCATGGTGTACCTACCCCGGATGCCTGTGTGTAGCCCGGGAAGGGGTGCTCAAGTGTGGGTCCAAGGTGGCCAAGCTTCCTTGAGCCCTCCAGGAGACCGTGGCCTGGTGTGCAACACTAGAAGGGGTGCCAAAGGGTGGGTGAGCAGGTTCGGTCAGTGGTCGTGGTCTCTTGGAGGTTGAGTTCCAGGAAGTGGACCTCCATGGGGTACCTACCTCAGACACATGCCCCAGACAGTGACTGAAAGAGGGCAAAGGTTGGCAGTACATGGGTGGAGGGAGGGTTCATGTTCCAGGAATTTGACCTCCATGGTGTACCTACCCCGGATGCCTGTGTGTAGCCCGGGAAGGGGTGCTCAAGTGTGGGTCCAAGGTGGCCAAGCTTCCTTGAGCCCTCCAGGAGACCGTGGCCTGGTGTGCAACACTAGAAGGGGTGCCAAAGGGTGGGTGAGCAGGTTCGGTCAGTGGTCGTGGTCTCTTGGAGGTTGAGTTCCAGGAAGTGGACCTCCATGGGGTACCTACCTCAGACACATGCCCCAGACAGTGACTGAAAGAGGGCAAAGGTTGGCAGTACATGGGTGGAGGGAGGGTTCATGTTCCAGGAATTTGACCTCCATGGTGTACCTACCCCGGATGCCTGTGTGTAGCCCGGGAAGGGGTGCTCAAGTGTGGGTCCAAGGTGGCCAAGCTTCCTTGAGCCCTCCAGGAGACCGTGGCCTGGTGTGCAACACTAGAAGGGGTGCCAAAGGGTGGGTGAGCAGGTTCGGTCAGTGGTCGTGGTCTCTTGGAGGTTGAGTTCCAGGAAGTGGACCTCCATGGGGTACCTACCTCAGACACATGCCCCAGACAGTGACTGAAAGAGGGCAAAGGTTGGCAGTACATGGGTGGAGGGAGGGTTCATGTTCCAGGAATTTGACCTCCATGGTGTACCTACCCCGGATGCCTGTGTGTAGCCCGGGAAGGGGTGCTCAAGTGTGGGTCCAAGGTGGCCAAGCTTCCTTGAGCCCTCCAGGAGACCGTGGCCTGGTGTGCAACACTAGAAGGGGTGCCAAAGGGTGGGTGAGCAGGTTCGGTCAGTGGTCGTGGTCTCTTGGAGGTTGAGTTCCAGGAAGTGGACCTCCATGGGGTACCTACCTCAGACACATGCCCCAGACAGTGACTGAAAGAGGGCAAAGGTTGGCAGTACATGGGTGGAGGGAGGGTTCATGTTCCAGGAATTTGACCTCCATGGTGTACCTACCCCGGATGCCTGTGTGTAGCCCGGGAAGGGGTGCTCAAGTGTGGGTCCAAGGTGGCCAAGCTTCCTTGAGCCCTCCAGGAGACCGTGGCCTGGTGTGCAACACTAGAAGGGGTGCCAAAGGGTGGGTGAGCAGGTTCGGTCAGTGGTCGTGGTCTCTTGGAGGTTGAGTTCCAGGAAGTGGACCTCCATGGGGTACCTACCTCAGACACATGCCCCAGACAGTGACTGAAAGAGGGCAAAGGTTGGCAGTACATGGGTGGAGGGAGGGTTCATGTTCCAGGAATTTGACCTCCATGGTGTACCTACCCCGGATGCCTGTGTGTAGCCCGGGAAGGGGTGCTCAAGTGTGGGTCCAAGGTGGCCAAGGTTCCTTGAGCCCTCCAGGAGACCGTGGCCTGGTGTGCAACACTAGAAGGGGTGCCAAAGGGTGGGTGAGCAGGTTCGGACAGTGGTCGTGGTCTCTTGGAGGTTGAGTTCCAGGAAGTGGACCTCCATGGGGTACCTACCTCAGACACATGCCCCAGACAGTGACTGAAAGAGGGCAAAGGTTGGCAGTACATGGGTGGAGGGAGGGTTCATGTTCCAGGAATTTGACCTCCATGGTGTACCTACCCCGGATGCCTGTGTGTAGCCCGGGAAGGGGTGCTCAAGTGTGGGTCCAAGGTGGCCAAGCTTCCTTGAGCCCTCCAGGAGACCGTGGCCTGGTGTGCAACACTAGAAGGGGTGCCAAAGGGTGGGTGAGCAGGTTCGGTCAGTGGTCGTGGTCTCTTGGAGGTTGAGTTCCAGGAAGTGGACCTCCATGGGGTACCTACCTCAGACACATGCCCCAGACAGTGACTGAAAGAGGGCAAAGGTTGGCAGTACATGGGTGGAGGGAGGGTTCATGTTCCAGGAATTTGACCTCCATGGTGTACCTACCCCGGATGCCTGTGTGTAGCCCGGGAAGGGGTGCTCAAGTGTGGGTCCAAGGTGGCCAAGGTTCCTTGAGTCCTCCAGGAGACCGTGGCCTGGTGTGCAACACTAGAAGGGGTGCCTAAGGGTGGGTGAACAGGTTCGGATGGTGGGCAAGGTCTCCTGGAGGTCCAGCCCCAGTAGGGAGAACAGGTTTGGATGGTGGGCAAGGTCTCCTGGAGGTCCAGCCCCAGTAGGGAGTCAGCTGGTGTCCTGGGCATGACTCTCCGGTGGGTGGCCCATGGTGGTCCAATTCCCGGAAGTTATCTTTCCCCACGGTCACTTCCTGGACTTTGCCCCCTCAGTCAGCCTGGAGGAGGCAATGATTCAAGGTCATTTTTATCACTTCTGAAGGTCCCACAGGTCTGAAACTTGGTACACTAATTGCCCCTGACACTCTGATAAACATATTACAGTTTCAGACTTATAGCTCAAAGCGTTAATGAGTTATGGAAAAAAAGGCTTGAAATCAGAAGGCCGCGTTCGAAGCCTGACTCGATTTAGCAATGATTCAAGGTCATTTTTGTCACTTCTGAAGGTCCCAGAGATCTCAAACTTGGTATAGTCAATGTCCCTGATGCCCTGATGATCATGTTACAGTTTCAGCTACCTAGGTCAATGTTTTTGGTGTTTTATTCAGGATAATATGCCCTAGAAGCTCACCTTTCACATTTAACAGTGAGTCATGACCCCTCTGAAGGTCCCACAGGTCTGAAACTTGGCACACTCATTGCCCCTGACACTCTGATAAACATAGTAAAGTTTCAGACTTATAGCTCAAAGTGTTGATGAGTTAATTAGGAAAAAAAGACACAGAAATTTGGATTAAAATTAAATTCATTTTTATTGATTGTGTCCCTGAGATAGGCCCAGAAACAAATTTTCATGTGATTTGGACAATTTTTGTGGACGTGGCGGGCCTTAGTTATGTTGAAAATATGATACATTTCTGGGGCCACCCTTGGAAAACTACTGGGCCGATCGGAACCAAATTCACATCACAGACATATCTCGGACCAAGGAACAACATATAAAAAAATCAGCTTCCTAGGTCCTGTAGAAAGATTTTTACTCCCATGTGTCCAATCTCTCAAGGAGGTCTCAGGTCCTAACACACAGACAGCCTGTTGAAGGGCAATTTCGGACCAGCACCAATGATAATATTCTGGGGTCCGCCCCGCCAAAACTACCCGGCCGAATTCAGCCGAATTCACAGAAAATACGTGTCCCCGTCCCAGGAACAACATATAAAAAAATCATAATTTTAGGACAAGTGAAACGATTTTTACAGTTGTTTGAAAATATGCCGAATTCCGGAACCGACCCGGAAAAAACTACCGGGCCGAATTCAGCCGAATTCTCAGAAAAGACGTGTCCCGATCCCATTAACAACATATAAAAAAATCAGCTTCCTAGGTCTGGTGGAACGACTTTTATTCTCATTTTTCCAATTTGGGGGGTGGGGGGCGTGGTGTGCTTTTCTGATGCACATTGAATCATCTCTTAATGATGTACAAAAGTACAAACTAATCTCCCTCAAGGCCACAGTTAGAACCCGTTAGAAATGTAGAAATTCCTGGAAGTGGACTTACCCACCGCTTACCCTTAAACCTTGTCCCCTCGGTCGGGCAGGCGTCCTTTGCATGTGTCGGAGTAATTTACCGCATGTAGGTCCCATTCCCGGAAGTGAACTGACCCCCCCTTCGGAGGCTGACCCCGTCCCCGGGCGTCCTGGGCATGTGCCTGACTTACTTACCGCCTGGAGCTGACAATTCCACAATTTCGACTTCCTAACCCAAAAAGGCACTAAATTAGTGCAGTCCATTTACCAAAAGACCAAAAAAATATAATTTACTTGCCCCTAATTGGTTTTTTTCCCGCAGACCAATTGGAATTCCAAAAAGAAAGGTTGCTGTCTTCTGATTGGCCGTCCTCGGTCTTAGTCCCGGTCGCGGTCAAGGTCAGCACCTATAAATTGCAGTAAGTTTCACTTTCGCTATCATTCTTCACTTGGACAGCATGGCGGTAAGTCCTCCTTTACTACACATTTAGGGTAGTTTTCCTGGATGTCGACATGTTACCTTCCAGGATGTCGACATCCTGGATGTTGACTTCCAGGATGTCGACATCCTGGAAGTGGATGCATTCTTCCCGGAATTAGACACACCTGTAAATTAGCATAAGGATAGATATAGATGTCAAACATATTTAGTCTAACTTTCCTGGATGTCGACATCCTGGCTTCTGACCAGCAGTTTTGAGGCATTTTGGCTAGTTTTATGTCTTTTACCTGGAAGTGGATGCATTCTTCCCGGAATTAGACACACCTGTAAATTAGCATAAGAATAGAAATGGATGTCAAATATTTCACACTGTTCTGTTTTTCCTTAACCCCCAGACTAAGCAGAAGTGCCCAGAATGTGGCCGCTATTATGCCAGCCTCTCCCGCCACGTCAGGGCGGTGCATAATATGGCTGACGAACACCAGAGGCGCCTCCTCATATCCTCCCGGTCCCTCCGCTACGGGGGCAAGCTGCGGTGCCCGGTGGAGGGATGCCAGACGGGAAAGGAGTATGTCCGTCTGGACAAGCATCTGCTGACGGCTCACCTTTTCAAACCGGTATGATACTTTACACAACTGAGTCTGAGTAACTTACCGCCTGGAGGTTCAATTCCTGGAAGTGAACTTACCCACCACTCACTCACTCATTTAATTTATCATTCCACAGGGGAAAAAACTCACCAAGGCCATGGCCAGTGCCAAGAAGGCAGCCATACGGCGCAGGCTGAGCAGCCTGGCCAGCACCCCGCCGCCGCCGCCGCCGCCGCAGAGTCCCCCAGGGTCCCCCACAGCAGCGGATGATGTTGGCCGTCTGCAGGAAGGCCTGGAGTCGGTGCACAAGAGGCTGACCCTCCTGATAGCCGAGGTCGATGCCCTGCGGGCTGTGGCCCGGCGGCTGCCCAATCCAGCCACGACACCATCAGGCCGGCCTCCCCGCGCCAAGCGCCCCCACTCACCTCCTCCTGCTGCTGCCTCCTCCTCCCGGAGTCCGTCCCCCGCTCCGGCAGCTCCGTCCTCCAGGCAGCGTCCCCGGAAGCGTCCCCGGAAGCGCGCCCACTCTCCTACTTCTGCTTCCTCCTCCTCCCAGAGTCCGTCCCCCGCTCCGGCAGCTCCGTCCTCCAGGCAGCGTCCCCGGAAGCGTCCCCGGAAGCGCGCCCACTCTCCTCCTTCTGCTTCCTCCTCCTCCCGGAGTCCGTCCCCCGCTCCGGCAGCTCCGTCCTCCAGGCAGCGTCCCCGGAAGCGTCCCCGGAAGCGCCCCCACTCTCCTCCTCCTGTTTCCTCCTCCTCCCGGAGTCCTTCCCCCGCTCCGGCAGCTCCATCCTCGACCCCCAGGGGCTCCCTCTCTCCTCTTGCTGCTGATGCTGCTGCGTCCCCGGCGAGCCCCAGGGCCGGTCCGTCCTCGGCTCCCGTGTCCTCCAGCAAGGGTCCCTTGGCGGCTTCGACCCCTGTGAGGTGGAGCTCGATGCCGAACTTGGGTGGGTATCAGCTCTTGTATTAAGATGGTACTGTTTATTGATTGATTGATTGATTGATTGATGTGGAGGTCCAATTCCTGGAAGTGAACTTTCCCCACGGTCCCTTCCTGGACTTTGCCCTGTCAGGCAGGCAGGTGTCCTGGGCATCCTACCGCCTGGAGGTCAAATTCCAGGAAGTGAACTTTGATTGATGTATTTACTTACATGCTTTTAGACAACCTGTTGGATTATTTCGAGGCACACCTCTTAGGTCCCAACCAGTCGCCAAAAGCACTTAGGACCATCAGGCAGAGAAGGTCCTATGTCCGGAAGTTCCTCGTCTATATGTCAGGGGGGGCCAGTGACATAAATAGGACTCTTCTTTTTCTGAACGACCCGATAAAACTGAATGGGTAGGTAGCTCGTCTTCATCCTCTCCAAATCCAAATTCCTAACCCCCCCTCCACATTTACACGGCTCGTCAATTCCATTGTCTCGTCATCAGATACCTCACTGACCTCAATTCCAAATTGAAGCCCACGAGCCAGAAGCATGTGATCGCAGACCTCTTAGCCTTCTTCAAATTCATCAGGCTAGGTAGTTTGCCAAAAGTACGGATGACCTCGAGAGCCGCCACGTACGCCTTGGACAAGTTGGCTATGTGGAGGAAGGGGTTAGGGGCCAAAGTCGTCATGCAAAGGTTGGACTATAAAAGGCAGAAGAGAGGTGCGTTTCTGTGCCAAGGTTAGGGTTAGAATGAGAATGACTGTCACGATCTGGTGTCGTCTTGTAAACACTATCCTGTTTCCTTTCTACAGATACGCTGGTTCAGGGCAGCATGCTGCTGTCATTTCAAAGGCAGGCGGAGGACAGACTCCCGGGCGCCCTCCGAGCGCTCAGGAGGAGGCCGGGCAGCAGAAACACCCTGGCCATGGCCGTCGGCCTTTTGGTCGGCGCCATGGCGACCAGCACGGGCCATCGCAAGTGCGTCTTTGCCGGCATGACGGTGAGCGATGTGGCCAACGCACGGCCCTATAAGACATCCTTCGCCATCCGGGTGAGTTCTTTAGCTATTAACGGTGGGGGTTTGATGGGGTAGAATACCTGGAATCCAAACTCACCTTTTCCGGAACATGAACTTACCCACCGTTCACACCTAGACCTTGTCCCCTTAGTCGGGCAGCCGTCCTGGGGCATGTCTTTGAGTAACTTACCACCTGGAGGTCCGATTCCTGGAAGTGGACTTACCCACCGCCCACGCCTAAACTTTGTCCCCTCAGTCGTGCAGCCGCCCTGGGGGCATGTGTCTGTCTGAGTAACTTAACGCCTGGAGGTCTTAATTAGGTAGAATTCCAGGAATCTGGACTCCCTTTTCCGGAACATGAACTGTGTGTAACATTTCTTCTACTTCTTACTTTCTCAGGTCCCGGACCACAAAACTGTCCAGACCTTTGGCCCGGCCATGGTCTCGGTATCCGAGGCCCTCATGGGGCACCTGCGGGCCTTTGCCCAGATCAGGCAGCTCCTGCCCGGCTCCATGGCACTGCCCGATACCTTTTTCTTCAACGGTGCGGGCAAGCCCATGGAGAAGGTCGGGCAGGCCTTCACATTTGCCTGGAGGAGCATGGGTCTGGTGGGGGCCCCCACCCTGGGCGACGTCCGCACGGCAATAGCCACCTGGGTGCGTTATCACTATCAATAGTGCCTATTCCGTAATAACGACATGAGCATACATGTCCCACGATATACATGCCTTTTGCCATTGGTGAAAATGTTCTCCTACACTCCTACAGGCAGACTGCTCTCTGACACCGCCGGAGACCCGCAAAATCAACCGCCTCATGTGCCACGACCCTAAGACAGCTGAGGCCTTTTACGTGGTGGGGCCGGAGCTGACACCACAACAGGGACGGGCGGCCCGGCTGAAGGTGCTGAAGTCCCTAATGGCTTCAGTATATGTGCCGGCCCGGAGAAGGCGAGGTGAGTCATATTTAAGGTTTTTTTGTGTAACTATCCTAAACTTTGCCCCGTCAGTCAGGCAGGCATGCTGGGCATGTGTCTGACTTACTTACCGCCAGGAGGTCCAATTCCCGGAAGTTAACTTTCCCCACTGTGTAACTATCCTGGATGTAGACCTTGCCTTCTGAATTAACAAACTAAACATACCTACCTCTTTTCTTTCAGAATTATTAGAAGCATCTGTGGAGGAGGAGGGGGGGCAGCAGCAGCAGCAGCAGCAGCAGCAGCAGCAGCAGCAGCAGCAGCAGCAGCAGCAGCAACAACAGCAGCAGCAGCAGCAGCAACAACAGCAGCAGCAGCAGCAGCAGCAGCAGCAGCCGGAAGGGGAGGGAGAGGTCCCACAGGAGGTGGTGGGACGGGTCCCCCAGCTCAGTTCCTCCAGTTCCTCTGCTTCGGACTCTGGGAGCTCCAAGTGACTTTTTTTTACCCCCTTTTTGGGTTTGTTTTTTTTTACTTTTTGTACATATTTTTATATATATGTATATATATGTGTGTGTGTGTGTGTGTGTGTGTGTATTTATTATTATTGTTCTAAAATAAAAACCCTGTTCAAACACTAAGGTTTCATTCTTTAGAACCATCAAAAAACAAACACTTAGTGGTTCATATTTCCACGAAAGCAACATGGAAGTGAACTTTCCCCACAGTCCCTTCCTGGACTCTGCCCCGTCGGTCGGGCGGCCGTCCTGGGGCATGTGTCTTAAGATTGAGAGCGGTGGGTAAGTTCACTTCCAGGAATCAGACCTCCAGGCGCTAAGTTTCTCTAGCGCCTGGAGGTCTGATTCCTGGAAGTGAACTTACCCACCGCTCTCAATCTTAAGACACATGCCCCAGGACGGCTGCCCGACCGAGGGGACAAAGCCGTCCTGTTCACTTTGCGGGGAGTCAGGCCACTGTCTGAGGCATGCGTCTGCATAGGCTACCGCTATCGCCTAGAGTTCCTAGTTCCGGAACTGCAACCACACACAGCAGGTAGGCATCCTGGGCATGTGTCTGACTTACTTACCTACCGCCTGGGGTTCCAATTCCTGGAATTCTGCTTTACAGACCATTCGCTCCCAAACTCTGCGGGCGGTCAGGCGGCTGTCTGAGGCATGCGTCTGCCGAGTTTACCGCTGCCTACTGCCTGGAGGTGGCAATTCCACAATTTCGACTTACCTGTATTTCGCTTGAAAACCCTGTGGGCGGTCAGGCAGCTGTCTGAGGCACGCATCTGCAGAGCTTACCGCTACCTACCGGTTGGATGTCCAATTCCTGGAAGTGAACTTTCCCCACAGTCACTTCCTGGATTTTGCCCCATCAGTCAGGTAGGCATCCTGGGCATGTGTCTGACTTACCTACCGCCTTGAGTTCCAATACCTGGAAGGGAACTTTCCCCATGGTCACTTCCTAGACTTTGCCCCCCTCAGTCAGGTAGGCATCCTGAGCATGTGTCTGTCTGACTTACCTACCGCCTGGAGGTGGCAATTCCACAATTTCGACTTACCTGTATTTCGCTTGAAAACCCTGCGGGCGGTCAGGCAGCTGTCTGAGGCATGCATCTGCCGAGTTTACCGCTTCTTACTGGCTGGAGGTCAAATTCCTGGAATGCTCCTTCACCAACCATTCGCTCCCAAACTCTGCGGGCAGTCAGGCTGCTGTCTGAGGCACGCATCTGCAGAGCTTACCGGTGCCTACTACCTGGAGGTGGCAATTCCACAATTTCGACTGACCTGTATTTCGCTTGAAAACCCTGCGGGCGGTCAGGCAGCTGTCTGAGGCATGCATCTGTCGAGCTCACCGCTTCTTACTGGCTGGAGGTCAAATTCCTGGAATGCTCCTTCACCAACCATTCGCTCCCAAACTCTGCGGGCAGTCAGGCTGCTGTCTGAGGCACGCATCTGCAGAGCTTACCGCTGCCTACTGCCTGGAGGTGGCAATTCCACAATTTCGACTGACCTGTATTTCGCTTGAAAACCCTGCGGGCGGTCAGGCAGCTGTCTGAGGCATGCATCTGTCGAGCTCACCGCTTCTTACTGGCTGGAGGTCAAATTCCTGGAATGCTCCTTCACCAACCATTCGCTCCCAAACTCTGCGGGCAGTCAGGCAGCTGTCTGAGGCATGCATCTGTCGAGCTCACCGCTTCTTACTGGCTGGAGGTCAAATTCCTGGAATGCTCCTTCACCAACCATTCGCTCCCAAACTCTGCGGGCAGTCAGGCGGCTGTCTGAGGCATGCATTTACCGAGCTCACCGCTTCTTACTGGCTGGAGGTCAAATTCCTGGAATGCTCCTTCACCAACCATTCGCTCCCAAACTCTGCGGGCAGTCAGGCAGCTGTCTGAGGCATGCATTTACCGAGCTCACCGCTTCTTACTGGCTGGAGGTCAAATTCCTGGAATGCTCCTTCACCAACCATTCGCTCCCAAACTCTGCGGGCAGTCAGGCAGCTGTCTGAGGCATGCATCTGTCGAGCTCACCGCTTCTTACTGGCTGGAGGTCAAATTCCTGGAATGCTCCTTCACCAACCATTCGCTCCCAAACTCTGCGGGCAGTCAGGCGGCTGTCTGAGGCATGCATTTACCGAGCTCACCGCTTCTTACTGGCTGGAGGTCAAATTCCTGGAATGCTCCTTCACCAACCATTCGCTCCCAAACTCTGCGGGCAGTCAGGCCGCTGTCTGAGGCACGCATCTGCAGAGCTTACCGCTGCCTACTGCCTGGAGGTGGCAATTCCACAATTTCGACTGACCTGTATTTCGCTTGAAAACCCTGCGGGCGGTCAGGCAGCTGTCTGAGGCATGCATTTACCGAGCTCACCGCTTCTTACTGGCTGGAGGTCAAATTCCTGGAATGCTCCTTCACCAACCATTCGCTCCCAAACTCTGCGGGCAGTCAGGCCGCTGTCTGAGGCACGCATCTGCAGAGCTTACCGCTGCCTACTGCCTGGAGGTGGCAATTCCACAATTTCGACTGACCTGTATTTCGCTTGAAAACCCTGCGGGCGGTCAGGCAGCTGTCTGAGGCATGCATCTGTCGAGCTCACCGCTTCTTACTGGCTGGAGGTCAAATTCCTGGAATGCTCCTTCACCAACCATTCGCTCCCAAACTCTGCGGGCAGTCAGGCCGCTGTCTGAGGCACGCATCTGCAGAGCTTACCGCTGCCTACTGCCTGGAGGTGGCAATTCCATAATTTCGACTGACCTGTATTTCGCTTGAAAACCCTGCGGGCGGTCAGGTGGCTGTCTGAGGCATGCGTCTGCAGAGCCTACCACTGCCTACCGCCTGGAGGTGGCAATTCCAGAACTGCAACCACACAGCCTCCCAGAGCCTAAGTCCACAGGGGTACCAGGGGCACGAAAGTCCAGGCGGCGTACCAGGGGCACGAACTTCCAGTTGGCGTACCAGGGGCACGAACTTCCAGGCGGCGTACCAGGGGCACGAACTTCCAGGCGGCGTACCAGGGGCACGAACTTCGAGGAGGGCGGGATACTGCTTATTAACCCGGGGAGGGGTGCTTAAGTGTGGGTGAACAGGTTCGGATGGTGGGCAAGGTCTCCTGGAGGTCCAGCCCCAGTAGGGAGTCAGCTGGTGCCCTGGGCATGACTCTCCGGTGGGTGGCCCATGGTGGTCCAATTCCTGGAAGTTATCTTTCCCCAAGGTCACTTCCTGGACTTTGCCCCCTCAGTCAGCCTGGAGGAGGCAATTCCCCAATTTCAACTTACCTGTGTTTGGCTCGAAAATCCTGCGGGCAGTCAGGCGGCTGCCTGAGGCATGCATCTGTCGAGCTCACCGCTTCTTACCAGCTGGAGGTCAAATTCCTGGAATGCGACTTTACCGACCCTTCACTCTTAACCTTAACCCTCTGTCAAGCAACATTTTGGGGTGTTTTTTGGGAATGTGACTAACTCCCTGGAAGTCTTATGATGTAGAAAACGTGGAAGAAGACACGCTGAGATTACCAAAGTATATATATATTTTTTATTACAATAAAATATCCACATACAGTATATGAAGTATGGTTTATTCCATGGTTTACAAATGGAAATGTCACAGTTCTTTAATCATGATGCGAATTCGGCTTCGGACATTTTCTACAGATAGGTTCATGTCGTGGCATATTCGTAGGACTTCTGGGTTTCTTTCCATGATAGCTTTTATTCTGCCACTGGTGATGAGTCTTTCCTTAATGTCGTCTTTGAAGATGAGTCTCAGCATGTTCAGAAATTCTGGGGTGAAGTTGATATTTCTTCGTCGACCCTGAAGACATGAAAATGTAAAGAGGTTAGTGCCTTTATGTCTATTAACGGAGTCCATATATAGTACTTCCCTTCCTCCATCTCTACTTACATGGTTGTTAATTGATTCGGGAAGTGGTCTTTGTGTGGCAGGGGGTGTCATCCCTTTTCTTTGCCTTGAAGCTTCCCGTCCATCAGGCACTTTCTTCTCAGACCCTTTGTCCTTTCTGCGACGGACCTTGTCCTTGTCCTTCTCCTCCTCCTCCTTCTTCTTCTTCTTCTTCTTCTTCTTCTCCTTCTTCTTCTTCTTGC